>NC_056738.1:341052141-341127141 GCF_019279795.1 Protopterus annectens | reverse complement strand
ATGTATTTGGAAAATTTAAGTCATCATGAATAATTGTTACCTGATTTGTCACAGTCATATTCCTTTTAGGCTAATTATGGACTAGGATAAAAATCCCACTACAGAATGTAAATTGGGTACTTACTGTATTCCGATATTGATAATTTTACCTTTTACCCCTTTAAAGGCAAAAAAGAAAAAGGTGATAAATTGCCTGAAACTAGTATCAACACTCTTCAACCCATTATTCTGTCGCCTTTGATAAGATATCAGATGCACTCAGCGGCACTACATCCTATGGTGAAACATTTAGAAAAGTCTTTATGATGTTTCCTTTATATCATCTAGTGTTATCAGCAATGATTCCGTACTCTGTATTAGCTGAATTTTCATTTATGAGTATTAATTGCGACTCTATCAGTTTGTTATTAATGCTACTAATATCTAACAAAAAAGATTTTAAACATTCCTTAGTTGAATATATTCATGAATTTATTGAAGGAATAAGTCTAAAAATGTTTCACTACCATCATGGTTTTATCAGATAATAGTTTAATTTCCACATAACTTATATGAAATCTAGTCTCTAGGAAACATTCTAGGTTTTTCTTAAAGAGGGCCAATGAGGAGCTTTGCTTGACATGAATGGGTAGTTTGTTCCAGAGTATGGGAAGTCTCTGGGAGAGGAATCTATTCCTCCAGCATGTTCTGTTTATTGTGGTGACAAGGTTTAGGTCCATGGAGTGTGTGGTTCAGAGAGACTGGGATTTCTTTAAGTGTAGCAGCTCTCGGTTTGACATTACTTTGTATGTTAGGCAGAGATCGCCTCTGAGTAAGCGATATGCGACGGAGTAGAGCTGGAGTTTTTTTAGGCAGTCTGCTATGGCATCTGTTTGAAGCTGGTAATCTTCTTAGTGAGGTTGTTCTCCTATGCCAGTTATTAAACTGAAAAAACTGATTTATTCGAACATCAGGTAAGTGCAGGGGATTGTAGGACTTCTATGAGAAATTATTCTCAACTGCTAATTATGCCATATGCATAATTACATTATTGCTGGTTTTATATATGGCATTTAATTTATGTAAAATGATCACCAGAGCCTATAATGAACCTTTTGAAAAAAACTCTTTGTAATGATTCCTTTATACTTCCTATTCTTATACCAGTTAAACAAGCCAGTGTGACTTTGTTTCTACCTGTTAAACAAGCCAGTGTAACATTGTTTCTACCTGTTAAACAAGCCAGTGTAACTTTGTTTCTACCAACCTTTGGAATCAAGTTTTTAAGCTACCTAGTAAGGAGTTCCTTTAAATCAGGACATTGCTGTTCCTGGGATAAACTACATCAAACTCAGGGACAATGGTGTACCCACCCATCTGTTTATACTGACCATCATTTAAATCAATTGTCTGACTCCTTAACATGCAGCGATGCAGCCTGGGCTGTGAACCAGGCAGGTGCGGTTTGATTAGTGACCCTAATACTGGAGGAGGCAGGCACGGAGGATGAGAGAAGGGATGTAGCCTGCTCACCACTCTCTCCGAGGAGGGAGGGGTTTGAATGCACTCAGAGGCAGAGACAGCAGTGCATCTCCCTGGTGGAGACTGGAGAAACCATAATTCATGCTGCAGGGAGGAGGGCAGGCAGGTCTGCTTGAAGAAAATGACTCTTACAGAAGTGAGGGGGATGCCCTTTAGAGATAGACCATTGCATATCCCTCCCTAGCACCTTGGTGTGTGTGTGTGTGTGTGTGTGTGTGTGTGTGTGTGTGTGTGTGTGTGTGTGTGTGTGTGTGTATATGTTTAGCAAATGGGAGAAAACTGAAAAATAAAACTTCAAATGACCCCTGATGGCTGCCTAGATGAGGAAATGTGCTGAATGACAGAAATACAGTCTGTCAGCAGACAGAGGGAGCAAAAAGTTGTAAAAAATAATTATTCTGTACCATGGACTGTGCAAAAGATATGCGCATTCCCTCTTCTCCCACTGCTTAGTATTCATTTCCACTGAATATCATAGTGAGTTGTTGCGCTCTAATTTTATTTCAGTAGAAGTATTATTTATTACAATTTCTATTACTTTGTTTTCCACATCAACATCCCTATCCTCTGTAACAGTTTTCAAAAATTCCCTTAGTAAAATCATTACGACTAGGGTAGTTAAGGTGGTTGTTACATTTCGTATCCTTTAATTCACTAATAATTGGTAAAAAAAATCAATAAACTACCTTCATCAACCATGGTACTAACTTGTACACACTGTTTTTGTGTTCTAATAACTTTGTACCATTTAATTAGATATGTGTTCTAATTACTTTGTACCATTTAATTAGATAATAGTACTTTTTAAAACCCCCTGTGCTAATACCTATGCTAATTTGGTTCTTTCCTTTTGGGAAAGGGACACGATTTTTCGAAACCCATATTGGATGCAATATGTAGGGGCTTACATGCGTTTTGTTGACAATGTGTTTGTTTTTTGGAAGAGTGATATTTCTTCTTTGTTAAGTTTTGTGGAATATTTACACTCCTCAACCACCTTTCTTAGATTCACTTTGAAATATTCTGATTTTCAGATGGATTTTTTGGATGTCAACATTACTAGGACTGATGAGGGTTTGGTTTCCAGCATTTACAGGAAGGAATGCTGGAGGAATAGCATGCTTAGCTTCGATAGCATGCATCCCCGATATATGTTTTCTAATATCATTCGTGGACAGGCATGCAGGGCTTCGAGGATATGTGTCAATGACACACAATTTGAAAAAGAAATGGAAAAGATGAAATGTTGTTTTTTGGACAGAGGTTACAAAGAACATTTGGTAGATCAGACTATGACACAAAGTGAATCTAAAAGGGTGGATAAATATAAACCCTGGCTTAGATGTACACAAAATGAAATAAGTGTTCCCAAAATGCCCCAGGATAACATAGAATGTCCGAAGGTATACTTCACCTATAGTAGTAATATAGGTGATATTAGGGAAATTGTACATAAAAATTGGAACATTCTTAGGAATGATTCCAAATTGAGGGAGATTGTTGGTCCACATCCCACTTTTGGGTACAGGCGCAACAGGAACCTCAAAGACATATTATGTAAAGAGAGGGGACATGTTGTAGAAAGACCTTTCAAAGTTAACATAGGTACCGTACCCTGTGGGATCTGCAAAGCCTGTCCATATATTAATAAGGATAACACTTTTGTCCAACCAATTGATGGGAGAACATTTAGTTTTAAGGCTAGAGCTACTTGCAGGACAATAAATTTGGTTTATATAGCCGAGTGCAAACAATGCACAGGGTTTTATGTAGGAAAGACTAATAACATGCTCAAGGTAAGGGTGTTGCAGCACCTTTCTAGTATTAGGAACAAGGATAAGCACAATGCGCTTTATAGGCATATTGAATTAAACCCTACTCATACTTTTCTTTTTAAGGCTATAGCTAATGTGACAATGAATAAAAGAGGTGGTGACATAAAATTGACTACAGAATCCTTGGAATCAAGATGGATTTTACAATTGATGGCTCATAGGAGCCCTGGTCTTAATGACATGGTCCCTTTAAAACCTGCACTACAAAAAAGGTGGGTAATTTACTAACAGTTCATTGGTTGGTGGATGTTTTAAAAAGTGTTTGATGAGTTTTTTATTTTGTCTGAAGAAGGGTTTTTATCCCGAAAGCGCTAACCTTGGATTACCTTGGATATTTGTATTTTAATAAAGAATTTGGTTTTCGTAGCAGTGTCCTGCCTTACTTATTTCATCTACTTTTTAAAACTTCCACCTCCTTCTTGTAGCAATTGTTGATCATTTATAAACATATTACATGTATTAATCGCTTTATATACCCTTGCTCTATGAGTGCGTCAGCATAAAATGAGTTTAAAAATTCCTTTGCCATTTTATACTTCATTTGGTAACTATATTGCTTCCTATTATTAGTAACAACTTAAAAAATAATTGTCAGTTAGCATTTTACTATATTATCCATTCCTTCTTAGATTAACAAAAAAACGTCATTGTAATAACAAAATGTTTTGTCGCAGGGTATTTCCATATGGAACCATAAATTGATTATATTTACTTCAGAGACACAAACTGCCTGGAAAAAAATACCAAAAAACCTTGAAAGATAATATGTTAAAATGTATCTGCAATTTTATCGAAGTTAAAGATAGTATGCCTTATTTATCTTGGTAAGCTAACAAGAAAGTTGTTTACATATGGCTTTATTCTTATTTGATACCTCAAAGTCTCTTTGAGTCTCAGATGACAGATTTAAGCCGAAATAACGATTGCCCAAGTAGAGACTGCCCACACCAGAGCTGTAAATATACCCTTGTTGGTAAGAGACCAAAAGTTATATTTGCTTCTACCCCCCCCCCGATCTCTGTTAAGCATTGGACATGGTAGACCATGGAGTTCTGCTCAGGTAAACTGCTGTGTATATATTTCTTCATTAAAACATTACAGAAACTGGTCTATTTATAACAATTGCTAAGAGCCTAAAGTGAAATTAAAGCATCTTCAGAATATTCAGACTGTTAGAAATCAGACAAATTGAAAACAGTTTGTAATACAAAATCTGTTATAAGATGGTACTTTTTTTCTGTGGGAGAAAATCATACCTGAGACTCTGTGATGATAGTTGTTATAAAAAAGCTTTTATTTTTGTTGTGTTACAAGGCCTTCTGCACAGCTACATCTATACAATATAAATCATGTGTATGTTCGATGCGTAAATGATGACCTCTTCTGCACTTTCCATTTCCTTTATTATCGTAATACCGTTTTCTGTTACTAATGACTCTTCCGCATCTGCTGATGCATTTTTTTCATGCAGTAACAAGGGCAAATTATTTTAACTTAATGATATATTCTGGTACTGGGATATGCTTTGCTTCACTAGCCTATTTTTTCACCTAGAATTCTTTGACTATCTCCATCATATCCTTGGGATTTTATCCAAAATGCAATTGAAATATCCTTGGGATTTTATCCAAAATGCAATTTAAATATTGAATAACCAGCAGTACCATGTGGTGTCACGTCATCAAATGAGGAGGCAGATATTTGCCCTGTTTGTTTCCTTATTATTCACAAATTATCTTATTGTTAGTTGCAGCGTTGGTTTAAACCCTTCCACATGTCTATTTATTTGTGGGTGGTAGAGTAATTCTTTCAAAGCTTTAATTTGTACACACACACACACACACACACACACACACACACACACACACACACACACACACACACACACACACACACACCAGGTGTTTAGGCAGGATGGCATGCACTTGTCAAGATCAGGTAAGAGAATTTCTGCATCAGATATTTTGCAATATTTGACAAACACAATGCAGGATTTTTGCCAGGTCAAACATTTAACGGTTCACAGATACCACCATTTGATGCATCTCTGAGGGTTGTTAATGAATTTAACGGTTCACAGATACCACCATTTGATGCATCTCTGAGGGTTGTTAATGAATTTAATGGTTCACAGATACCACCATTTGATGCATCTCTGAGGGTTATTAATGAATTTAACAGTTCACAGATACCACCATTTGATGCATCTCTGAGGGTTGTTAATGAATTTAACGGTTCACAGATACCACCATTTGATGCATCTCTGAGGGTTGTTAATGAATTTCACGGTTCACAGATACCACCATTTGATGCATCTCTGAGGGTTGTTAATGAATTTAACGGTTCACAGATACCACCATTTGATGCATCTCTGAGGGTTGTTAATGAATTTAACGGTTCACAGATACCACCATTTGATGCATCTCTGAGGGTTGTTAATGAATTTAACGGTTCACAGATACCACCATTTGATGCATCTCTGAGGGTTGTTAATGAATTTAACGGTTCACAGATACCACCATTTGATGAATCTCTGAGGGTTGTTAATGAATTTAACGGTTCACAGATACCACCATTTGATGCATCTCTGAGGGTTGTTAATGCTGCAAGCATTAGTAATAATGATTTTTTTATTGGGAAATTTATTACGTCCACATAACATTGTTTGTGAAACATGGTTAAAGAACAATGACTGGAAACTAATCCCGTCAGGGTATAACTGTTTTTACTGGAACAGACATTCTAACCAAAAATCAGGTGGAGGTGTTATGATAGGGATTAAAGATTGTTATGAGACCAGTGATTATTACACATTTAATGATAACACTAACACTGTAGGTTGTGTAACTGTGGCAATAAAGACAACACTGGAACATGCAACAATTACTGGAGTGTATAGACCACAAAAGTTAAGTGCCGATGAACAAGGGGCATGCATACTTTTCTTGCATGAAACATAGGAGGGAGGCATAATAGTGGCTGGAGACTTCAATTTACCAGAAACAGACTGGAATAAGATCGATTCACTAACATTAGTAAGGAAATTATTTACAGCATATCTTCAGGAACAAAAGTTGCATCAGATTGTAAAAAAGCCTACCAGGGAAAGAAACATACTAGACATTGTTTGTGTTCCTAAAGAAATTACTGTTACTTCATGTCATGTTTTACCACCATTGATGTGCAGTGATAATGAGTTATAAAGGTTAATTTCTTTCTAGATAATTCTGCCAAGCTGAAATCTAAACCAATGCACAGAAGATTCATAACATGGAAGCAAAACAGTCACTGTGTAAAACTAATTGGAGTGATGATTCAGCAGAAAAATTTGCAGAAGGAATGTGGAAAGTTATGAAAGATAAATTGTTTGAATGCAAAAACTTAAAAAAAATATTTAACATCAGGATCTAGACACACAACATCAGGAGAATATATTTTTATGAGAACAAGATACTTGATTAAGGGGAAATATAAAAAATATAAGAAATTGACTTTGAAAACTGAAACAAACAAGCTGGCCAGAAATTAAACACAGTGTGAGACAACATGAGCCTAATAGGAATCCATTTTATGAATAATAAGATAATAAGAAGTGGCAGGTGGCAGTATAAAAGATATAGAAATAAATAAACTATGTGCAGTTTCTAAAAATCATTCTCTATAATCACAACAGATTATAGATATATTTGCAATATCTTATGCAAAGCAGTTTGAGTTCACAAAGGTTGGGGGAGTGATAAATGGTCCTAGTGACATCCATGTAATCTCAGATACTGAATCAAAAAAGATCTGCGCAAACTAGATTCAAACAAAGCACAGGGAGGATATGTCATTAGTAATTAATAGAACAAGAACACTTATCTCTCTACCTACTTAACTGAATAAACTACTTGAAACTTTAACAAGGCATCTTTATTCCTCCCATAGGGAGGGTATCAGAGAGAGAGTCTCCTAGATCTGCTAGCCAAAGTGATTTTATCTACACTAATCCTTTATACTCTGTTTCTTCTTAGTCATGTTACCTTGTGGGTCACAGATGGGTACCAGACTTGACTCGAACCTTCTGGATTACACATTTTCTCTTAATGTTAAAGGAAAAACTCTCTAATCGGCTATATATCATTTCAATCCTTTATTTATTAGCATACCAGTTTACTTTGATGCTAGCCAATGTCAGCCAGTTTGCATATTGGTTTACTTTTATGCTGGCTGGCCTTGTAGAAGCTTCTACATGACTGAAATAGTGTGTTACACTTGCGTGATATCCACTATAATATGACAGTCTTTTTACTTCAACCAAGACATAAAACATAAGCAGTTACAAGAGAGAAAATAAAATAAAAATGATAAATGAGCATGGACCAAAAAAAAAACAACTGAGAAGTTGATCCCAGAATCAGCAAGTTCTCTTCTTTGTCTTTTGAAAGATAACTTACATTTTCAGTTATTCAGGAATCAATAAAATATTTTACTGTAGAAATGCTGTTATTTCCAGCATGCCCACTTGGATTTTTATGTTCCAAATTGTTTCCTGTCTCATTTCCAACTGTGATCTTTTCAGCCTCACATCACGACTACATACATTTCCACCACTAAGCATCTGTCAATCAGCACTCTGGGCTGCTGAGAAATCTACAGTATTAGCTTCACAGCAGCAGTTCCAATTTAACACTATGAGAAACAAGTCAATAAGTCACTTTCATTTTGATAGTATTGCAGGAAGTTATACTCCTTTTTCTTTACACAGCTTAGTGTGCACTGAAGAGATATTAATGTGTAGCCAGGGTGCTGTGAGGCAGGTGTCCAGTGGGTGAGTACCTTACAAGCATGGATGTCCATTGTGAGTACCTCACAAGCGTGGGTGTCCCGTGGGTGAGTACCTTACAAGCGTGGGTGAGTGATAATATGTGCACATCACACAACCAAGTATGTATTACTTACAGTATGATATGGCAAACACTTTATTATGAGTAATTTTGATGAGGGAGTTGATTTAGATGTGTTTTGAACATATTTTAAATATCTCTGTTAAGTGTTTCACATTGTTTTTCTGAGTTCAGTTCCTCAAAAATGAGGTGCAGGAGACCACTTAAGGGACACACTGGACATGCAGAAGAATGGTCATCACTGTCAGAATGCCAGATCCCAAACATATATAGTTGGACAGCAGGTGATGGTACTTACCCCTTGCTAGCAGTACACACTGTAATATGCTTGGGAGGGAATATTTACTGTTGTAATAAAGTAAGCAACATAAAGCACACAGTGGAGCTGCTAGACAGTTGCCGAAGTGTCAGATATACCATGTAATTTAGCTTAACCCTTGCTATAACAGAGACATTCTGGTTTTTAATACATAATAGTTTAGAGGATACTGAAGCAAGACAGGCAGTGAAAATTTGTCATGAAAATCCATCAGAAACTTCTATGGATAGTATAGTGCTGACATTACTTTTATAAAATGGGATTGCAAGTCAGTGCCTGTGTAGAATTAAGTGTTTCATATGGTATATCTCTGACTGAAAATGGGCTCTGCCAGCAGGACTTTACTAGTTGTATAACACACGTAATTATTTAGCATTTTATTTTAGGAGGGTGAAGCACCATATGTAGCAGTGGCCACTTATAAGTGGTCCCTAGCATATTAGTTCTTTGTGCTTTTCCTGAGACTTATGTATTAAATCAAAGATCAATCATAAGAATCACTTTTACCCTCCTCCCTTCACCACAGATTCAAACCATGGTCCCTCTCACTTTATGATGAGTATTCGCAGCATTATTGGTACTTTCCTTTAAGCAAAACAAAGCATTGGTAAATGCTTGCCCCGTTCTGTCCTAGACTGTTCATTAAATGCCCAAATTATATTTAAAGAGTAGAATTTAAACAGTTCTATAATGACATTACTATAGGTTTGGTAAGGTGTAGTTATAAGCAGTCTCCACTCTTTTTCTATAAACATTCCACCAGTTCAGACAGGAAGCTGTCATCTCTGTTATGACCTTCTTTGGAAATACTTCTCTTCTAATATTCACAGCATAACTTTCAACTGTACAGATTTTTGCAGACTGCCCAGATTTTGGCCTTATATTTTTGGTCCATTTTTCATAAAATTGTGTTTCTTTTTCTGGAAAATTAGTGGTAAGTCATTTGAGTTTCAGACTTCATATCCTTCAGAAAATTCATGCTAATGCAAAACCTGTTATTCTATCAACTTTCTAAGGGATGGCATAAATAACTTAGTTCTAAGCTCCTGTTCCCACAGTTGGCATTGACAACTATACTAAGGTACACACAAATGCCCTGCACAAGCACTTATGCAAATGTTTTGACACAGCTCTACCTGATAGGAGCAAGACAAGATCCTCAAGAAAAAACAAGCCTCCATGGTGGACATCTAGCATTAAGAGGACTGAACTTCTGAGAAGCATATTCCAAACAGTAGGGGCCCAGCACTGACCCCTGTGGAACCCCACTGGTGACAGGTGTGCTGGTTGAGGTGAAGTCCCCAACTCTGACTGAGTGTGATCTGTCAGTGAGCCAGTCAGCTACGAACAATCTGCTTGAACAAACAAATAAGACAACTTGTAAAATCCTCTAAGGGCAACTTTGAAAAAAAGTTTGGCAATCATAGCTAAGGATAACCAGAAGGCATTCTTCAGCTCTATTCATAAGCTAAAAGGTAGGACCCAGATGTGTGCTGAACTAGTTGTGGATGGAATTGCACACACTGATCCTGTGAAATAGCTAATATTAGCTGGCAGGTTTGGCAAAAATTTCACCTCCCTGTCCCCAACGAACATTCCACAAAGCATTCCATCTACATCTCCCCAACCTTGCATCTCCAAAGAGCAAGTCATTAATGCTGTCACTAAGGCCAAAAACACAGCCTCTATGGGACCAGATGGTATCCCAGGTTGTGTTTTAAATGGTCTAAAACATGAGTTAGCAACTCCATTAGGTACCCTCTTCAACAACGGTCTGAGTACTGGTTTTGTTCCTGCTGAATGGAAAACAGCAAGCATCATCCCCCTTCATAAAGGAGGTACAGCAGCAGACCCTTGGAACTACAGACCCATAAGCTTAACCAGCTTTATCTGTAAGGCCACGGAACGAATCATCATTGTCCTTATAAATAATGATATACGTGATCTCCAAACCCTTGATCTGACACAGTTTGGTTTTGTCAAAGGCAGGTCATGCCTGTTAAACCTGGTGGACTTCTTCGAAAACATCACCAGAGCCATAGATGAAGGCAAATCTGTGCATACAGCCTACCTTAACTTAGCCAAGGCCTTTGGCACAATCCCACATTTGGGCATCATTGATAAACTCTCCCAGTTGAATATTAATCGTTATGTAGTTAGGTGGGTAGCTGACTGGCTCACTGACAGATCACACTCAATCAGAGTTGGGGACTTTACCTCAACCAGCACACCTGTCACCAGTGGGGTTCCACAGGGGTCAGTGCTGGGCTCCTATTGTTTGGAATATGCTTCTCAGAAGTTCAGTCCAAAACAGAGGGGTTGTGATTGACTAGGTTTGCTGGTGAGTGCAAATTAGGTGCAATCATTGAATCCCAAATGATGTCAGTATACTTCAAGAGGGCAAATTAGGTGCAATCACTGAATCCCAAATGATGTCAGTATACTTCAAGAGTGCAAATTAGGTGCAATCACTGAATCCCAAATGATGTCAGTATACTTCAAGAGTGCAAATTAGGTGCAATCATTGAATCCCAAATGATATCAGTATACTTCAAGAGGGCAAATTAGGTGCAATCATTGAATCCCAAATGATGTCAATATACTTCAAGAGGGCAAATTAGGTGCAATCATTGAATCCCAAATGATGTTAGTATACTTCAAGAGGGCAAATTAGGTGCAATCATTGAATCCCAAATGATGTCAGTATACTTCAAGAGGGCAAATTAGGTGCAATCACTGAATCCCAAATTATGTCAGTATACTTCAAGAGGGCAAATTAGGTGCAATCATTGAATCCCAAATGATGTCAGCATACTTCAAGAGGGCAAATTAGGTGCAATCACTGAATCCCAAATGATGTCAGTATACTTCAAGAGGGCAAATTAGGTGCAATCACTGAATCCCAAATGATGTCAATATACTTCAAGAGTGCAAATTAGGTGCATTCATTGAATCCCAAATGATATCAGTGTACTTCAAGAGGGACTTACACAAACCAATGATTGATGCCAAAGCCATGGACTCAAACTCACTGCAAAACATTGCATTATCATCACCTTCAGTAAAAACGATATCCCTGCATGTTTCTCTCCACATTTAACTGTACATGACTACATTTCTGCAGCACTCCACTGCAGGTCTCTCTCCACATTTAACTGTATGTGACTGCATTTCTGCAGCACTCCACTGCATGTCTATCAACATGTTTAGCTGTATGTGATAACATTTCTGCAGCACTCCACTGCATGTTTCTCTCCATGCTTAGCTGTATGTGACTACATTTCTGCAGCACTCCACTTCATGTCTCTCAACATGTTTAGCTGTATGTGAATACATTTCTACAGCACTCCACTGCATGTCTCTCAACATGTTTAGCAGTATGTGACTACATTTCTGCAGCATGCCACTGCATGTCTCTCAGCATGTTTAGCTGTATGTGACTACATTTCTGCAGCACGCCACTGCATGTCTCTCAACATGTTTAGCTGTATGTGACTACATTTCTGCAGCACTCCACTGCATGTCTCTCAACATGTTTAGCTGTATGTGACTACATTTCTGCAGCACTCCACTGCATGTCTCTCAACATGTTTAGCTGTATGTGAATACATTTTTGCAGCACTCCACTGCATGTCTTTCTCCACATGTAACTGCATGTGAATACATTTTTACAGCACTCCACTGCATGTTTCTCTCCATGCTTAGCTGTATGTGACTACATCTCTGCAGCACTCCACTGCATGTCTCTCAACATGTTTAGAAGTATGTGACTACATTTCTGCAGCACTCCACTGCATGTCTCTCAACATGTTTAGCTGTATGTGACTACATTTCTGCAGCATTCCACTGCATGTCTCTCAACATGTTTAGCTGTATGTGACTACATTTCTGCAGCACTCCACTGCATGTCTCTCAACATGTTTAGCTGTATGTGACTACATTTCAGCAGCACTCCACTGCATGTTTCTCTCCATGCTTAGCTGTATGTGACTGCATTTCTGCAGCACTCCACTGCATGTTTCTCAACATGTTTAGCTGTATGTGACTACATTTCTGCAGCACTCCACTGCATGTCTCTCTCCACATTTAACTGCATGTGAATACATTTCTGCAGCACTCCACTGCATGTTTCTCTCCATGCTTAGCTGTATGTGACTACATTTCTGCAGCACTCCACTGCATGTCTCTCTCTCTGTGTTTAGCTGTATGTGACTACATTTTTGCAGCACTCCACTGCATGTCTCTCTCTCTGTGTTTAGCAGTATGTGACTACATTTCTGCAGCATGCCACTGCATGTCTCTCAGCATGTTTAGCTGTATGTGACTACATTTCTACAGCATTCCACTGCATGTCTCTCAATATGTTTAGCTGTATGTGACTACATTTCTGCAGCACTCCACTGCATGTCTCTCAACATGTTTAGCTGTATGTGAATACATTTTTGCAGCACTCCACTGCATGTCTTTCTCCACATGTAACTGTATGTGAATACATTTCTACAGCACTCCACTGCATGTTTCTCTCCATGCTTAGATGTATGTGACTACATCTCTGCAGCACTCCACTGTATGTTTCTCAACATGTTTAGCTGTATGTGACTACATTTCTGCAGCACTCCACTGCATGTCTCTCTCCACATTTAACTGTATGTGAATACATTTCTGCAGCACTCCACTGCATGTTTCTCTCCATGCTTAGCTGTATGTGACTACATTTCTGCAGCACTCCACTGCATCTCTCTCTCTCTGTGTTTAGCTGTATGTGACTGCATTTCTGCAACACTTAACTGCATGTCTCTCTCCATGCTTAGCTGTATGTGATAAAGCAGATACAGGGCTTAGTGTGTGTGCAGAAATACCATCACATTTTGCTACTTTCCTACTCTTTTTTCACCTTCTTAGTTAAAGAAGTCCCTAGCCAAAGGTACTTGCAATGGTGCAATTGTTATCCCCCTAACAGTAGCTGACTTCCCCCTAAGGAAATATTACTGCTCAATGCCTGTGGGTTCTAGAAATGACAATGCAGATGCAGTATTCCTCTTCACAGCTTCAACCTGTTCTACTAGAACATGTTATCAGTGCTAGCAAAAATCTGTAAATTCAGCTTTCAAGTAATCCACTGTAGTGCTATCACTACATCTGTTACCATTGTCAATGGGTTTCTGAGTTGTAACCACTTTCCTCAGGCAGATTACCCTTATCTGCCCAATCTGGCTACATAGAAAACACTCCACACACCTGGTACCTGTTTATCCATTCCTAAGTGAGATGAATTTCCTTTACCTGGGAGACTTGCTGAAGTGCCTACACTACATTGTACATCTTGTAAGTGTCTTAATGCCAAATTGCCCTTTCAAAACTTGTGCTCTGCTGCTCACACACCTGTTAACACTTGTGCTCTGCTGCTCACATACCTGTTAACACTTGTGCTCTGCTGCTCACATACCTGTTAACACTTGTGCTCTGCTGCTCACACACCTGTTAACACTTGTGCTCTGCTGCTCACATACCTGTTAACACTTGTGCTCTGCTGCTCACATACCTGTTAACACTTGTGCTCTGCTGCTCACACACCTGTTAACACTTGTGCTCTGCTGCTCACATACCTGTTAACAACAGTTACCATGGCTGTATCAAGTCTGTCAATAAGCTGTATCCTAAGGTTTTATACCTCACAACTGTCCAGAATTTTGTCTCTTTTTTTTTTTTTTTGGTCTGCCCCTCATAAAATTTGCATTTTTCTTGCAAATCTTTGAGAATCGATGTCACTAAATGATGACATAGACAGCTGAGTTTCAGACTTTATATTTTTTAGATACTGGATGCTAACACAACACTTTTTTTCTAACAACTTTCTAAGTTTAATAAACCAATACATTTGAGCCAACACGATAATTTGATTTGTTCTGAAGAAGTCCTGCTATGAAGGGACTAAAGTGATTAACATTAAAAAGTTTTTCTGGCTGATGTTCATTCAGTTTGTTTTGTACTGGGAGATGCAGAATGCAGATTTCTAAGTTTATTGGTGATTATTTCTGTGTTGTCAATGGTTTTGTGTTGTGCTTGAACTTAGTTTACAAGAGCAAAATTTAAAATCTGTCCCTATTTTTGGCTTTGTTCAGATTTATTGTACTAAGAGGTTGATCTGTCTATAAGAGCTTCTGACTAGCAAAGATGTCTTTCAGTTGCTCCACCTGTTTTTTCATTAAACCCTTCCATCCACTTTTACAAGCATGTGTCAGTTTTTACAAGACGGTTTCACAAATCACCTTTCTAATGCATGCATTTAGTTCTGTCAGTTTTAAGAGTTATCCTGAAAGATGTGTTTACTTCATACATTCTTATTTCATGTGATGTTCATTAATTATTTTGATAAAAGTATCTTAAACCTTGTCAGTGAGCAAGGAAATCAGTAGACTGACCTTTTGTTCCTTGTCATTTTTGTGTAATATATACTCAAACACACATTTAAAAGTCCTTATAAGAAGATGCAAACTATGCTCTCTCAGAAAAGAAAACCTAGAAACTATTTCCTGCTACTGGCAGCAGTGTCTGAGTGGTCTGCCTTATTAATTATATGAGACCAGTGAAGGAAGATAAAGGCCTTCTCATGTTGCTGCTTGCATTTTATCTGCTGTTTTCCTCTGTTTCTGACTACATTCTGTAGCCTCCTGGACCAATAAAAATTCATGCTATCAAGTGCAGTAAGACTTATCTTTGTCACCATCTACCTCACTGTTTCACCTTTCTGCATGTGCCTTATCTCTGCCTCTGGCTATCTTTTTTATATCAAGCTGCAGATTGTGAGTTTCGGATGGTGCAGTCTGACTCGGTGTTTACAGTTAATGCCAGGAAAATTATCTTAGTGTACCTTAGACTCCATCAGGGCTGCAATAGGCTGTCTCATGCTCTTTCTACTGTGAGGAACCTTTTCCATTCTACAGTCTCTGTCTGCTGTGTGGAAAATCATTGGAGATCACAGTTTATCTGTCTGAATATTTAATTTTATCAGTAAAAACAACAAATGATGTCTCTTAAAATGACATACTTTTGGATTGAGTAGTTGCAGACTCTCTCTTTATATATATATATATATATATATATATATATATATATATATATATATATACATATACACACACACACACACACACACACACACATGTACACACACATGCACACACACACACACACACACACACACACACACACACACACACACACACACACACACACACACACACACTCTCACACATACATACACACACACACACACACACACACACACACACACACACACACACACACACACACATACACAAAGACACACGTGTGCATGTGTGCGCACACACACACACACACACACACACACACACACACACACACACACACGTGCATGTATCTACCTATCTATACAGACAGATAGATACTGTGCATTTGTTTTGCATACATATTACCTCACATACTGGATCAGTCAATTTAGCTTAACAGCCTTGCTTTATGGGTAACAAAAAATGGATGTTAATAGAATACAGATTACAGCTTTAAATACATATCCACAGCAGACACCTAAAATATTTGATGTCTTTGACTGCAGCCCTATAGTTATTCTATTTCTAGCATGTCAGCAACAAATAGCTGATCCTGCCCATCCACAGCATGCCAGCTTACATTTTACAGATAAGTATTACAAAAGTGCAGTGATGATCAGGTGTTATTCTGGCATGTGGTGATGCAGAACTCATGCTGCCCACCTTCAGACTATAATGACTGTCTTAATGCTCCTCTCTCACAATAAATATCCAATAAGTTTCCTGACAACTTTGGCAGGTACATAAGATAGCAGATGTGATGACCGTGCCCTGACCCAGCAATCAAGGAGCCTCAATCCTCACTACTAACACCAGGGATGTTGTCTCCTAGAAGAGAGGAAAGGATAACTAATACACACAGTAAAGTACAATTTCCCTTAAGTGCACACAGAGATCACAGTCAGTCTAGGGCTGGTTGATCCCTTGCTCACCAGGTCGCCAATAAGTCTCCCCACTGGCACAGCTATAGGGTCCAGGTCTCAGCCTAGCTGGGCAAGCTAAAACCTCCAGTACCCTCTATGTCCAACCAGTGCTTCGTGTCCCTGCCAAGTAGCTGACACAACACGCACACACTTTGAGATAAGTATTTATACAACTTCACAGACACTCCTGGGAAAGGCTGACACAGATTCTCCAGCTGTGCCCATTTACCCAGACCATATGGTAGTAATCCCTGCCACCACCCAGCTAATAATATCAGCTACTAAAAGGCTCTTAAAAGGGTGTCTAATTATTACTGTGCAATATTATAATCCAATGGTAGTATGACTAACAGTCAAGGCTTACTTTAGAGTGGCCTATTACAATAACCTCTATAAATATGCAATGTACTCTAGAGCTTACCTCTACACAAACCAGCCACAGGTAGAAGGTTTTAAAAATATTTAATAATAAATAAATTATTAATAAAATTATAATTAAAACACAAGACAAAACTATGACACCACAGAGATATCTAAGAGTTCAGAGATCACACAGAAACTTAAAATAATACAGTAGGGCAGGTCTGATTTCAAAGAAAAATACCTAATTAATCTTGACTAGCTTTAACTATTCCTACAAGAAATCACAATGCTAAAAAACGTACATGTGAGCTTAGGCAGAGTGCTGAGTTAGATATCCAAGATCAAAATGCTTTTTTGTCTCTTGTGAGAAATAGTATTTAAATATTACTAACAAACATGTCCTGAAGGCCCTCCCAAATTACATCATTTTTGACACTTAGGTTTTCCCAGTATTCATATTGCATCATCTTGACACCTGGTCTGAGTTCTCAGGGCACAAACTGCATTATTTAGCAATCTAACACCTGTTCAGAGCTTACAACAATACAAGGCATTACACATGTATATTCTAACAGAAACTATAGCAATAAAGCACATTCCACATTTAAATTCTGGTCATAAACTTTAGCATTAAAACAATGGGCATGAAACCTTCATCCAGCCACACAGGAGCTGAATTCTAACATGAAAGGGTTGCAACATGCTTCACTGGGGCAGTGGAGTGCAATGTTGTCACATATTTTGCAGTTCCACATTTCACAGTGTTCTTTTACACTCAAGAAAACATGCCTGTATTTTACATTTATTTACAGATGCCAGAATTATATATCAAATTCTATTTGAATAGGCTGGCAGCCTTTGCCCATCTCTCCCCTATCGTCACAGCAGATCACTATTGATTCACTACTTGTATTATTATCACACATGCTTACCTCAACTAATCAGGACAAATTTGCCACTACTGTCTGTTAAAACTCAGATTTATATGCCCACTGGCAGCACTACATGAAAATAACACTGCACTTTAAGATAACAGTGCTTTGTTGAACCATTCCAAAATCTCAGTAACGGTTAAGGTGATAGGTAATAGCAATGCCAAGTGGACTGTCTCATTATCATCAGAAGCAATGTGTACATTTATTCAATGTTATTAAATAGCTTGTAGTAACTCACCATGTAAGATATTATAATAAAAATGAATATTCTCAGTCCAAATATATGAATAATTACAATCAAATTAACCAAAACAGTAAACATAAGCAATTTTAACAAAAGAGGAGAAATCCATCCATCCATCCGTCCATCCATCCTCAACCCGAAAAATTTAAATTGATAAACAGCTTCAAATGATAGGTATCGGGGTGGGGGGGCTGGGGTGAGGACATGACTGACACAAGATATGCTCAGAAGACAGTCCAGAAAATCAGCAAAATGCCCTCTTGACAGAGTATTTCTCAGATGTTCAATTGCTTTTAGGTAGTAATAAAGCATTCATGTCCAGGAATTGTGGTTGACGTTGAAGATGGGGATACTGTTTCCATTTCATTCTATTTGCAGAAACTCCCACATTCTAGATATATATTTATAGTTATTTCTTATGTTTTGTATCCCCTTGGTACAGACACATACCCACAGACACACACACACACACACACACACACACACACACACACACACACACACACACACACACACACACACACACACACACTCATATCCATTCATTGTGTCTATCTGTATACAAATGTGTATTTGCGTGTGTGTCGACTTCAGTGTATTTCATTGACTCCAATGGAGCTCTGAAGGTTTGCCCTCTAACTATAAATAATTGCACATTTCAAACAAATGTTCATATCTCTAGAGTCATAGCTTATTAAAAAAATGTAAACTGCAAACTGCTCAGCACAAACTGATCCTTGAGTGTTCATTAGCTTCTAGACCTTAAACCAGACTTTATACGTCACAGTTGACACATTAAATATCAATTTGTAATATTTTGTAAATAACTTAGAATAATGAAATAACCACTCATGCTACAGACATAATGTCAACATAAATTTTTAGCCATGTGTGACCTTTATAAGAGCCTGTGTAGTTCTGTCAGCATTACTTAGTTGCTGAGATATTTAGTAAACTGTGAAAACTATGACAATATAAATAAACAGGATATGAATAACAACTAATTTCTCTTTAGCAGCACTAGAAAAAGATCAGATGTTATAAGTGCAGTGGTGTTAAGTATCATGTAAGCTTTAAAATTAAATACCTTGTATGTAGCATGGTTTTGGGATTATTAACGTAAATATGAACAGGCAATATTAGACACCTATAAATCAGTAAGATGTAACTATAGAAATGCCTGAAGGCATGGCTACTCTAATTTTATATATATGTATGTGTGTGTGTGTGTGTGTGTGTGTTTAGTTTGTGTGTGTGTGTGTGTGTGTGTGTGTGTGTGTGTGTGTGTATATATATATGTGTGTGTGTGTGTGTGTGTGTGTGTATATGTGTGTGTGTGTGCATGTGTGTGCGTGTGTGTGTATGTGTGTGTGTGTGTGTGTGTGTGTGTGTGTGTGTGTGTGTGTGTGTGTGTGTGTGTGTGTGTGTGTGTGTGTGTGTGTGTGTGTGTGTGTGTGTGTGTGTGTGTGTGTGGGTGTATGTGTGTGAGTGTACAGACAAGTTCACGCTCACACACATCTATTTGTATATGGATGGAAACACACTACAATTTATTTACTAAAAAAGAAGCAGGAGTAATGGGGAGAGATAAATAAACAAATATGCATAACACATGTGAAAACTTTACATTTTAGAAATACAGTGGATATAAAAAGTTTACACACGCCTGTTAAAATGCCAAGTTTTTGCGATATAAAAAAACGAGACCACAATAAATCATTTCAAAACTTGTCCCACCTTTAATGTGCCCTATAACCTGTACAATTCAATTGAAAAACAAACAAATCTGTTAGGGAAAAATATCAAAAATAAAAAACGTACAATACGCTGGTTGCATAAGTGTGCACACCCTTAAACTAATACTTTGTTGAAGCACCTTTTGATTTAATTACAGCATTTTATATATATATATATATATATATATATATATATATATATATATATGTATAGGTCTACCTCGACCCAATGAATTTACATTTTATCGAAACGTTGTTGGGTGACCCTTTTTTCTGAAGGTGCATTTATTCGAAAATGCACTTTCGTGAAAAAATGGATCAGTGAAAATGGATGGAGGTTGTTCCTGTAGATCACAGCACATTGGGGATAAGGAAGTATTCCCTTTTCCCACTATAGTGTGATCTCAAAGTTGGAATATATTAGTAGTGGGGGTGTGGGGTGCATAAATGTGTTTATTGTTGGATTTTTGTGGGTTTTGTTGGTTTATTTTTTGCAAAGGCGCAGTTTTGAATAACTGCGCTTTCAGAAAAATGGGAACGTGGAAGTGCATTTCTGAGAAATGTACTTTCGTTCAATCAACATAGACCCATATATATATATTTATAGACACACACACACACACACACACACACACACACACACACACACACACACACACACACACACACACACACACACACACACACACACACACGCACACACACACACACACACACACACACACACACACACACACACACACACACACACACACACACACACACACACACACACACAAGGAGTTTACATAAAGACACGTAGACATTGCTGAGCTCACTTTATTTGATAACACGGAATGATTTGTGATACAAATTGGATTTTCTTGTCGGTATCTAGTGAATGTATGAATATGCTTACATTTAATATTTTAAATATAAATGTATTTAAAAACACCCAACCTTGTCACTGTTCTGTCATTTATCTTCTTGGTTAAATATGGACATCTTGGCTTTTGAAACATGTATCTTATCTATGTAATTTTTGAATACATATGCTTGATAATTGCTTCCTCCCCAGTTACAAAATCAGTTTACAATGTACTGATCTTAGCAGTATGGGACATATGAGTGTTACTAACTGGTTTCTAGAGATAACACCTTATAATATCTAAAACCAAGATAACGATGGTTGGTTTACTAAATAAATCACCATACAAACCAAACCTATATTTACTGCTTAGCATATTAGCAGGCTGTCTTAAAACATGTTTTCTTGTAATGGAGGTTAAATTTGAAATATCACTTGAAAGTCTTTAACTAGACTTTAACTAGAGGGCCTCGGTGGTGCAGCGGTTAGCGTTGTCGCCTCACATTAAGAGGTTCTCCTGTTCTATTCTCGGCTGGAGCACCTTCTGTGTGGAATCTGCATGTCCTCCTCTCAGTCGAGTGACATTTAAAGACATGCAGGTAGGTGCGTTTATGAATGGGTGTGCCTTTTTTGAAGGTTGGGCATCGGGCTGGCAACTTGGCACCGTAAAAATCCACTGCCAATCATTAGAGGACCGGAGTTCTGCTATGGCGACCCCTAACCGGGAAAAGCCAAAAGAAAATGACTTGACAGTCTTTAACTAGGTGACAAAATGTGGCTGGGTCCCTTTTCCTTAATGAGGAGTATACCTTCTTAGTGGAGCTACTGCAAACTAACAAATGTATACAGTGTGTGAACTACCCTTTTCTCTCAGTTACTATATCACAATGACTTAGGATGAACCTATCTAAAACCCATTGGTTGTGTTCTGAACATTCTTCAATTGAAAAAGAAAAAAGATATCAGTATCAGTCTAATACATTTCATTTTAAAGCCTGAAGACACTTCATAATTTGAGTATAAAGCTTGATAACACTTCAGAGCATTTTCATAATATTTTAATGCATATAAACAACATTCCTTTTCTATGGCAATCTATAAATACACCACATATTTACCAACAATTACGAAAAAACAATAAAGTTTAATTCACTGCAAAATACAAATATGGTTTTACTTCAGCATTCATTGTTATGTTTCTCTTCATAATAGTCGGGCCATGGGGACTTTATGGGAAACATTTCTTCTTGTGGTATCATATGATTTGATAAAATTAAAATAGGGAGCAATTCCCAATGAAGGTGAATGAAACAATGCTCATACACAAAGGTATATGCAGAATGTGTTTGCTTATTGCCTAACAAAGTAATTACATGTATTCTTCACAATACAAACAACCATGCAGATTTGCATGAAATAACAGATTGGTTCAACATTTAACTGCATGTAAGAAGATGTTATATTGCAATGAAAAAATGAAAGCAACAAAGAAAAGCAAGTGGATGCGTTTGTGTGTGTCTGTGTCTATCTTAATGGCAGACCTCAGGTAAAGGGTGTGTTAAAACACTGTGTATGGTTGAGTGAGTGAGTGTGTGTGTGTGTGTGTGTGTGTGTGTGTGTGTGTGTGTGTGTGTGTGTGTGTGTGTGTGTGTGTATTTATCCTAATGGTACACCCCAGATAAAGTGTGGGATTAAAACACTACACAGAAATGTTTTTATTTTTTTGTTTTTCTACTCTCTTATTATGTTATCACATGTTTGAATATAGTTTTGGTAATTGGTACACATCCACAGGTTTATCTAAACCCTTTGTTTATCATCACAGCTACTAAAATTCCTTAAACCCACATTATTTACACTACTGACTAAACTATAAAGTAACTCTGCATGTATAAGACACAGACACCCACTCATCTATAGCAACTCCCTTATAGACCTATATTTCGTTTAATAAAAATGTAAAATACAATTGAAAAACAAAGCAAGGCGTGATTACATTTCTCATTGTCATTCTCTTCACTGTAAAGAAATAAGTTCACATACTACGCATACAATACAAACAGATGGACAGACACATACACACACATAACACACAGCTTTAACAAGAAAATGTTCTTCAGTTCCTCAGTTTGAGCTGAGGCAACAACAAAAACCTCAGCTCAAGTTGAAGAACTCCTGAACTTAGAACTCTCACTCACCAAATTGCAGTTCTGTGTACAATTAAAGAAGAACCTTCCACTCAGCAATCCTCTGTATACCAATGGCAAACAGCTATTATGTGTACATTTTAGCTGTTTGAACAGTATTACATGGAACATTTGATGAGCTGTAAGAAAAAAAAAACTATAGTACCTCATAGCTGCAGTTTCCTACACTGACTCTCATTAAAGCAACTATGATATTATGGCTGCTTAAAATGATTTCTGCTATGGCGTTCCTCTTAACAGCAATAATCATGCCTCCTGACAGACGGTACCTGTTTTTTTAATTTGTTAGCTAGATAAACCCACTGGATACAAGTGCCCCTTTGTATGGGCAACCCCAGAACCTGATTTTGTGTCTTTCTTAGAATTACACAGGAGGCAAGTGGAGGCTGTGAGAATCAAACAGTAGTCTATAGGATGTAGTCTGTTGCCTTAGTCCTCTGCACTGACTGCCATACAACTTCCATACAACTTCATTCATATTAATATTTTTTAGTGTCATAGTGTCATAGAAAGTGAAAGGTAGAATCAGTCTAAGTACCTACCCAGCACCCACACTCAAGAAGCCACCCTCTGTCTCCAGGAAAGCAAAACAGGTTAGACTGGGGGATAAGTTATAGACACCTATCCAGTTGTCAAGATTCTTCTTATAGATAACTAGGATGTCACTCTTTTTAATATGTGTAAGTAATTTATTCCAGATATATGCTAAGCATTTGGAGAAGAATCCATCCTACTATTTGTTGGTGGAGATTTAGATTCTTTGAATGACTGTTTATGAAATCACTGCTTTTGTGGAAGTGAAGGAACTGGAAGAAGATAGGGTCTCTCATGGCATAAAAAGCTAGACATAGGTCACTGCATAAAAGTCTGTAAGACTCAGAGTACAAGGATAGAATTTTGAGCCTGTATTGGTAATTTAGGATAGTTAGACCAGTGCTTTTATTTTCAGGAATCTCTAGAACTCTTCTAGTTTTGTGACATGTTTGAACTGATACATGAAAAGGATGTTATATTCTATAATTGGTCTGATGAGGGCTGTGTCTGGAGGAATGTTAACTACTTTCGATTTAGTAATATTAACTATTAATAATACAGAAATGTATTTAGTTTATGGATGCAATCTTTGTAAATAAAAATGAAATTCTCAATAGATGTATAGTATCTGCACTCAGCTGCCTGATAAAAGTTAAGTATACATCATAAAAGTTAAGTATACATCAAAGCATCCCATCTTCAAATTTGCATTAAAGGGTTCAAAGATGACCCCCCGTAATTGTTCCTTTTTGTCTCTAAAACACATAGGTTCATAGGTAGGTACTAGGCTATCGGCTCTGGGGCCTATATAAGCCTAGCCAAAAAGGTTCCCTGGTTTCGCCACCCAAGAAAATTATTTTCCTGTGCTCCTGTCAAGCAGTGCCACAGAAGTGATCCCCAGGTGAATTTTCTATTTTCCATCCAGTCGTCAAGATTTTTCTTAAAGAGGCCAATGAGGAGCTTTGTTTGACATGAATGGGTAGTTTGTTCCAGAGTATGGGAAGTCTCTGGGACAACAATCTATCCCTCCAGCATGTTCTGTTTATTGTGGTGACAAGGTTTAGGTCCCTGGAGTGTGTGGTTCGGAGAGATTGGGATTTCTTTAAGTGTAGCATGTCCAACAGCTCTGGGTTTGGCATAACTTTGTATGTTAGGCAGAGATTGCCTCTGAGTAGGTGATAGTAGAGCTGGAGTTTTTTGAGACAGCCTATGTATGGCATCTGTTTGAGGCCGGTAATCCTCCTAGTGAGGCATTTCTGTGGCCTTTCCAATTGTTGTAGGTGTCTTGTGAGATACATTCCAAACGGGGCATTGTACTCTACAATGGGTCTGATCAGGGATGAGTAGAGAGGAACAATGACCTCCTTTTTTCTAGAGAGGAACAATGACCTCCTTTTTTCTAGAGGAGAACCCTTTTGTGATGAGGTGTGCCACATATAAGGATTTCCTGACTACTGGGGTGATGTGATTATCAAAGGAGAGACTACTGTCTACCTGTGTCCCAAGGTCTCTTATTACACTTTCGGTGTTAAGTATACTACTGCCTATGTTGTAGTTCATGGGTACAGAGTTTTTCCTAAAGGGGATGACAGTGCACTTCTTGGCGTTGAGCTTGAGGCTATGACTTTGACACCAAGCATCTGTCTCTGTGAGGCCCTTTTGTAGAATGTCTACATCATTAGGTGATACTGTTATGGCTCCCAGTTTGCAGTCATCTGTGAACTTTCTTAGCCAAAGACCTTCTGTGTTGGCCTGCACTTTAGAGAAGTAGATGCTGAACAGGAGATGACCCAGGACCGAACCCTGTGGTGCTCCACTCATCACTGGTCTGAAGTCGTACTTGGAGCCAGCTACTTTTACTCTATGGGTTCTGTCAGTGAGCCAGTTAGCCATCCATCTTGTGACATAGGGATTTATGCCCAGTTTAGTGAGTTTATCTATAATTCCAGAGTGGGGGATGGTATTGAAAGCCTTGGTGAGGTCAAGATAGGCTGTGTGCACTACCTTGCCCTCGTCTGCGGCTCTAGTGACTGCTTCAAAGAAGTCAACCAGGTTTAGTAGACATGATCTATATTTTACAAACCCAAACTGAGTGGGGTTCAGGGTTTGGAGGTTACCTATGTCTTTGTTTATAAGCTACAAGATGATAAGTTCCATGGCCTTGCAGACCAGGCTCGTCAGGCTAATGGGGTGGTAGTTTCCAGGGTCTGGTACTTTAAGAAATGGAATTAAATGAAATGAGCTCTTGAATATAAATGGAAATGGCAGAGTTTCCCATGAAAAAAGTAAAAGTCTCCCTACCATATGAGTAAGCAATATTGGTAGATAAGCTGCAAACATTTATATTTAACCACCACTTATCTGATATCCAGTAATACAGAAAATATCTGAGAGCTTACACAACAAATAAACTAGAAATCACACAAGAACAACACTTCCAAGTCTGTTGTTTATATATATATATATATATATATATATATATATATATATATATATATGTTTTTGCGGAGGTGTTATCTGAGTGACATACTAAACATAAGCCTATTTTAAGATATGGCTTTGATGGCTCTAACACATGATCAGGACTCTGCAGTTTCCCACCTCCCGTTAGCAGGACATGCGTACTGTTAGAGACGTTATTGTCCACACCTGGAATGTTATAGCTACCAATGATGAGTTGCAGCAGGTGCTGGATAATGCCCCTAACTTCTCTTACCAAAAAAACTGTCACCTTGCGATCTAACTTCTAGAACAGGGGCACCCCCTTTTGGCTGGATGTTACTTCAGGCTCTACTGGTCAACCGGGCATTCTCATCTGTGGTCACTGTGTAGTGTGTCAGCATATTTACACAGGTTCACACTACATTTTCAGGCACTGTGATTACAAGGTTACATTTAAAAATCATTTTGATTGCCATTAGGACTGAGTAAGGTACGCAGCAATGTGTAAAGAATGCTACCCATTTTATGTGGGGAAAACTAGCAGAAGGTTATCAGATTGAGCCAAGGAACACTTAGCAGCTGTCTGCTCTAAAGATGCCAGCAATGCCCTCGGCAGGCACAGCTCCACTTGTCCTTCTTTTACAGGTTTCCAGTTTTTTGTCTTGGATAAACCCAAAGTCTTTTTTGGTGACTGTAACTCTTTATTGGAGGCACGAAAACTTAAAATGGCAACTCATTTTGGGTGCTGACACTTCCCCGGGACTTAATGATAATATCAGTGTTAAATATGCTTTAAGATGGAGGGTCTGATGCATGTGTTCTTCCAGTTTTTGATTACTTATTTTTAGCCTTCCTAGCTGATACTAAGTGTTGCTACTAATTGTTGCTTTTTAGCTGTTTCACACTGCACATACAGATGGACCAGTTTACAGTGTCGGCTTTCAGCACAGATGTGATTCAGAGGACGTTTGATACTGTGTTTTCTTTGGTGGGAATATTTTATAATGCATTTGTCATTGGCATTCTTTTATTTCACCCCTTGGTGATTGGTTTACTTTTTATGAATGGATTTTATGACAGTGTTCTCTTGTTATATTAACGTGTGCAATTATTTCATTTTATGTATTATTTTCTGAAGATGTTCTGTTCAACATTAAAGGAACAAAAGTGCTCAAAATCAGTTCTGTCTTGAGTGCTTCATTTTCCTTGGTACTTTTTAAAGTGTTATTATATATATATATACATACACACACACACACACATCTATATCTATATATGTATATATATATATATATATATATATATATATATGTGTGTGTGTGTGTGTGTGTGTGTGTGTGTATGCATGTGTATATATAGACAGAGAGAGAGCATGAGCACACTGTAAAAGTAGCCGACTCCAAATCCAGCTCCAGACAAGTGACAAGTGGAGTACTTCAGGGTTCAGTCCTGGGACCGCTCTTGTTTGGCATCTACTTCTCCGAAGTACAGGCCAACAATAAGGGACTCTGGCTAACGAAGTTCACAGATGACTGCAAACTGAGAGCCATTACTGAATCCCCAAATGACGTGGATACTCTACAAAAGGCCTTACAAAAACAGATGTTTGGTGCCAGAGCCATGGGCTCAAGCTCAATGCCAAGAAATGTATAGTTATCCCCTTTGGGAAAAAACATGTACCCGTAAATTACCATATACGTGGCAGTGCACTAAACACTGAAAGTGTGATAAGAGACTTAGGGACACAGGTGGACAGTGGTCTCACCTTCATTAACCACATCGCCACAACAGTCAGGAAATCCTTCTATGTGGCACACCTCATCACTCAGGGCTTTTCATCCAGAAAAAAGGAGGTAATTGTCCCACTGTACTCATCCCTTATTAGACCCATTATAGAATACAATGCCCCATTTGGTATGTACCTCTCAAGACATCTGCATCAACTGGAAAGGCCGCAGAAATACCTCACTAAAAGAATCACAGGCCTAAAGCAGATGCCCTACACTGACCACCTTAAAAAACTCCAGCTATACTCTGTTGCATATCGTCTACTCAGAGGCGATCTCTGCTTAACATACAAGGCCATGTCAAACCCAGAGCTGTTGGACATGCTACACTTAAAGAAAACCCAATCCCTCAGAGCCACACGCTCCAGGGATCTAAACCTTGTCATCACAATAAACAAAACATGTTGGAGGGGTAGGTTCCTGACCCAGAGACTACCCAGACTCTGGTATAGATTGCCCATACATGTCAAGCAGAGTTCCTCTTTGGCCCTCTTCAAAAGGAACCTTGACAATTGGATGGGAGAAAGGAAATTCACCCCGGGGATCACGTCAGTCCCCTTGCTAGACAGGGGTCCAGGGAAGTAAATAGTGTGGGAAGAAATAGCCAGGGAATTCTTATGGCTAGGCTTGTATAGGCCCTAGGACTGATAGCCTAGTACCAACCTATGAACCTATTAACCTATGAACCTAAGCATGAGAGACAATCAAATATTTTGGTAAGTGGGAAGAAACTGTAGTATAGGAAGAAAATACATAGGTTCATAATTAAGTACTAGGCTAGCTGCTTTTGCATGTAATTTTAAGCCTAGCCTATTTGCCTTGCAAAAGTGAGAATCAAACCCTGTCCCTTGTATTAGAGAGATAAACACCTTAACCATTATGCCAATCCCCATACCCCTTAAAGCCACCATAGCAGGGCATACCTGGATGCATGTAGAAATGGGGAAGAACACGCAGACTTTGCACAGTGACCTGAAGTCAGGATCATGGAATTGTGAGGTAGCCATTTTACCTTTGGGCTACCGTACTGCTTAAACTGATTTATGTGATTGCATTTTACTATTAGTTAAGCTTCACAGCTTATCCAGGACTGTTTGTAAGCTTCTGAGCCCTCCAAGCCTTTCTGTGTCGGAAGAAAGCCTTCTAGCTCATCAGTGGGAGTGGTATTCACTAGGTAGCCTGTCTACCACAAGAGGAGTGTTTTCTGGCCCAGACTTTGTAGTTTATTGGCTGTTTGGGCAGATTTTCCATGTCTTTCAACTTTCTGGTTTAAAAGCCTGCATTTGCACTTGTATCCTGCCTTTCCTGTTACTAGTCTAGTCCAGATACAGGTTTGCTGTATCCAGGACTGTTTGTAAGCTTCTGAGAGGTGCCAAAGTCTGCTGTTCAATTTTTCCCTCAGATCTGCTAGTTCTCTCATCTCTTGCACTTTTACTAGCTTATTAGTCTAGCACTTTACCATACCAGGTTTCTTGTAGCAATTACTGTAGCACACAAAAGTGCTACCAGCATTAAACGTTCTACAAGGAGACAGCTCCAGTACTTATTATTAATGCCCACCCTTCCAGGTATATCTAAAGGTCAGTTCCCTGTGCTTTCTCCTATTAACCTGGTGAACTTGGGCAGCCTGAGGCAATGTAGCAGCTGCCTCATGTGCACCAACAACCCTCTCCTCTTACCTCCCAACAATCAGACTTGCGAGATATGCACTTATGTATCCAAATTGGAAGCCATGCACTCTTCAGCCAAGACTGGAATAGCTGGTCAAGAGGAGAAGGTCAACACTTGCACCACAACACATTTAACACATAGCCCTCCAAAACACACCAGCACTGCCTTCACATCAAAACACAAACCACACACCCACCTTCGCGGAGCCTCTCAATAAAAACCTACCCAAACAGCAGAGACCTCCAAGGCAGAAACGCACTCGATCACCACAACACAACACTAACGATGAGACACATAACTCTCCTAAACAGTGTGCCACTCAACCAAAGCCCCTAAGGCAAAACAGCATGCCCAGTACACTAGTCATAGGTGACTTGCTAGTGAAGCACACTGATGTCCCACTCATGAGGCTGAATAAGGGGAAAGTAACAGTCAGCTTCCTGTCAGGTGCCAGGATCCATCACGTAACACATGCACTCAGGTCCCTCAACAACAGGTACAAATATGACTCTGTCATTGTACACGTGAGTGAGGATTACCTTAGATGTACCTCCCTGGACTACATGAAAAGAGACATGGAGGAGCTCTTGGATTATGTAGCCCAGGCTGGTATGACCCTAGCCCTGAGCAGCATCCTACCATCACCCAGAATGATACCACAGTACAAGCAGAAAATGATTGATTTCAACAATTGGCTAAGTTTCTGGTTTAATTCGCAGGGGATCCAGTATCTGTCTGCCTGGGATGACATAATTGACAGACCTCGATGCTTTGCCAGAGATGGTCTGTATCTGTGACCCCTGGGCTTCTGGATACTGGCCAAGGCTCTTGCCACGCCTATAGTCCCTTTTTTAGGCAGTGTTCCACAGACCAAAGTACCACCATAACAGCTACAAACAAATGCACTCTGAGGGTCATGCTGCTCAACGCTAGAAGTCTAAATCTCAAAATGCACTCACTCGAAGCACTCCTTAAAATGGAGAACATCGACGTTTGTGCTGTAACAGAGACCTGGTTCAAGGCAGCAGAAAGCACCCCTGCACTACCAGGCTATAACTCATTCCACACTTTTCAGCCCCAGAACTTGGACCGAAGCTCCAAAGGCAGTGGTGTTTCCATATTCATAAAGGATGCACACACCTCCAGACTGGTAGCCCAACATAATGCCTCAGAGATACTTCAGGTGCAGCTAACATTGGGTAAGACAACAATTCAGGTTGTAGCCTGTTATAGGTCCCCAACCATGTCCCAAGACTTATACTCCATGCTCCTAAGTACCCTTGAGGACATTAGGGTCCAACTTAACACTCTCACACTGGGCGACTTCAACTACCCCTCCATTAATTGGGAAAACTAGTCATGTACCAATACACTTGCCCGACGTTTCATTTTACTAGTTATCTTAAGTTGCACTCATATAAAGTTTGATTAATGTTTTATGTATATTATTTTTTGGTGTAAAAAGATGGTAACAATTTTTTAGCCTATGCTTATTAAGTATATTTATTCTTCATATTGTGTGATTAGTTGTGTTTTAAATGTTATAGAGGGGTTGATGTTAGTATTTCTGATGTAGGCTTTTAAATATTTATTGATGTCAAGATCAGCTGGGGTTCATTGGATGAATGTCATCACATGTTGTAATGAATTAAGAGTATTTAATTGAGTAGGTTTTTGAGATGAAGTATTCTGATGAAGTCTATGTTATAAACTGACGAAAGCGCTAAATAACCCTGTATTCACAAATTTTTAAGTGGTTTTTTTGACGTTGGAAAGGTGTTTCATGTTTAAAACTGGTGCTTTTGTTCTAAATAAAACTTAACTTACTAAATTTTTATAGTTGTGGCATGTGATCTTCCTTTTCTACAAATTCCGAACTCCCAAATAATTCTCATGAGAGCAGAAGGCAGAAATAAACCACGTAACATAATCTGTGGCTCAAAACTATGCTTTTGAAGCCCTGGTCGGATATTGCTGTAGACAGTACGTTTCTACAGAGGGTAACGGTACACTTGAATAGCTGTTTATAGTCCATGCAAAAGCAACAAAAACTAATTATAATTAAAATCAGTGTTACAGATGTTTCTTCCTGCTGCCTATTGTTCCATTGCTTGTGAGAGTACAGGGATTACAGTTAGAATCCTGAAAACAAGGAGATTCAGCACAAAAAGGCCACAATGCCTGAACTAGCATGCAGCTAAAACTATAAAGAAAGAAACTAAAATTATATTTTTTTATTTTTATGGGGGGGGGGGTAAACCCAATTGCAGCCCCAAACTTGGGTCGTATCCTCCTCAGTCTCTGCTGCAAGGCTTTAGTGTCAAAGCTATATGACCTTAGGGGAAAACGCAGTCAGAGAAACACTTATAACCTTTTTATTTCTTGATAATTTCAGGACTGTGCCAATTTAAGCTTTCTTATTCTGTCTTCTTCAATTCAGTGTTCAGCTTCATCTACACAATTCTGAATCAAAAAATTCTTGTACCATTGTAAAAGACATAATCTAATATGTAGGCAAGCATCTGATTAAATTTACTATACAACAGCAAAAGGTAAGTCAATCAAAACCTTTCTGATTATTGAGTATATTTTAGGGCCTGCTCTCCAAATTGGTTTTTGGATTTCTGTATATAATGGTTTGCATTAAAAATCTTCCCCAGAAATAAAAATGTATGATTCCTTTCAATGTTATCTATGAAAACAGTTGCGATTATGTATAACTTTTAGAAGGCAGGGTCAAAAGCCACAAGCATCTAACACAGTCCTAAAGTCCTAATTCTTGGTACATAACCCATCTAACTGTTGAAGTGCTGGCACTTACCTCTTGTTGGGACAGATTTGGAGAGCATCCCTTTGGAGCAATAGGCCTGATGTAGCGATATGAAGTCTGTACAGGTAAATGATTTGACTGATCGACGTAAGATGCCAGTAGCTCTCTTTCAGTAGAATGCTGGGCTGCAGAAACTGCAGAATACATGTAAGACTGGTCATTTTCTGGTTGGATGCCATGGGAATCTGAAAGACAGAGGCACAGTATAGGGTGTGAATATGATACTAGGTACTACTGTTTGCCATACCTTGTTAGGGTAGTCTTGTTACTGTAGGAGTTCAATCAATACAGGAAAAGCATCAAATAAATTATCAATAACATTTAGATTACAGTGTTATCACCCTGGTCACTGAAATATCGACAAAAACACTAAGAATATATTTGGCTAGCTACATGTTCTTGAGGAGAATTAATCTGAGCCAATGATGTGTGTAGCCAGAGTTTCCCTGATCACATCTGTGCATCCTTGGGTTAGGGTGAGACACTAGGTGCTACTCACAAAACAGAGAAAGTAGTCAACAACTGCTGGTTCATGAAATGGAACATTTTATTACAGATGCCCAAAGATGATAACTTCTCCTACTTGCATGTTTAACACCAAAAAGCTTGGACATAAAACACATACTTGTGCTTTAGTTTTAATATTTGAGACATTTAGTAATGCTAGTTTGATTAATTAACACTAGATTGATTTTGAAATCTGCTTTTAGTCTGCTTTTTCTCACTAAAGAAACACAAAATCTCCATAATGATATTAGGTTGATTTGATAATCACCAATTTAATTTGTTTGATCTCTGGAAAGCATTCAGTAAAAGTAACAACTGCCTGCTTTAAACAGTGTGGGTTTAGAGTGTACAGAAGTAATATGTAGTCTGTATTTTACATAGAGTCCTATATCTGAACAATTGCATTCAGATAAATTAACACATACCTAGTAGTAGGAAGGTTATATCTTATGCAGGGTCTGAATACCTTTAAGATTACCTCTCCTGGCTGCATATCTAACAGCAAGATATCCATGCCCAAAACACATTCCTAGTAGTTGCACCCTGCTAGGAAGACTACATCTGCTATTGGGATTGAGTACCGGGTTCCTTACTCTTGGCTGAGCATATAGTGGATACAAAATCAAGTCCTGAAATTCAGTTCCCCATCGTTGAACTCCCTCATTACTTCCCATTGGAAATCACTGCATCCTGAAGTTGACATCCCCATTGTTGAACTCCTCATCACTTCCCATTGTAAATCACTGCATCCTGAAGTTCACTTTCCATTCATTGACCTCCCTCATCACTTCCCACTGGAAATCACTGCATCCTGAAGTTCACATTCCCATTGTTGAACTCCCTCATCACTTCCCATTGGAAATCACTGCGTCCTGAAGTTCACTTCCCCATCGTTGAACTCCCTCATCACTTCCCATTGGAAATCACTGCATCCTGAAGTTCACTTTCCATTCATTGACCTCCCTCATCACTTCCCACTGGAAATCACTGCATCCTGAAGTTCACTTCCCCATCGTTGAACTCCCTCATCACTTCCCATTGGAAATCACTGCATCCTGAAGTTCACTTCCCCATCGTTGAACTCCCTCATCACTTCCTGTTGGAAATCACTGCATCCTGAAGTTTACTTCCTCATCACTGAACTCTCTCATCACTTCCCACTGGAAATCACTGCATCCTGAAGTTCACTTTCCCATCATTGAACACCCTCATCACTTCCCATTGGAAATCACTGCATCCTGAAGTTCACTTTCCATTCACTTGACCTCCCTCATCACTTCCCAGTGGAAATCACTGCCTCCTGAAGTTCACTTCTCTTGTCTCTTGGGTCCCATGAGTCTGCCATCTTTTACTGTCTCTTTCTCCTATACAGTGCTTCATTTAAAAACTGATTAGCATTAGCAATCTCTCTTCAGCAATGCTTATGCTGTATCTGTCCTAGTGGGAGGGGTGGTTTAACCTACATGGTCTGCCAACCCGCTCCACTCCCATCCTTAGCTGTGTTTCTTCATAGATCCATAATGCCTCCACCCACAGTTACTCATTCAGTTATTTCCAAGATGGAGATATCCAACAGCAGATGAGCACATCAGCTCATCATCTATATTTTGATATTAATCATAACCATGCTTGTCCTACAACTACCATCACTATTTTTTCAATATCCAGAAATTTCAACAGTCTGCTAGCAGTGCTCACAGACTTCCCCAGTGACACGTTTATTTATTTATGTTTTGCTAGCTCACAGGATTTGTTGGATGGCTATGAAGAATGAGCATGATAAGGGTGTGCTGTGTAACTTGACAAAATAAATATCATACATTGTTGGTGTTTATGTAGACAGTTTAATAAGTAGTGGTTGAAAACACATGACTTGATTTAAATTTTGGTTTGGATTTCTGTACCTTTAAGCACAGATTTCTGTTTGTTGGCATTCATGGACAACATTAGATGTGAGAAGAAAGATATGGTCTGAGAATTTAAAATGGCCACTGTGGTGAGCAAAATATTGTTCTTAATATACTTAAAGACTAAGCCCTTACCAGAGTCAAAAGCATTAAAGTGAAAGGCCAAACCCTTATCAGACTTTCCAACAGAGTTATGATGTATTTATGTTGTAGGTTTCTGTTATTATAACTTGCCTTTAAACAAAAATTAGAATATTTAAGAAATGCTGTCTTGAATTTCCATGCAGAGGTTGGAAAGATATACAGATAAGAGGAAAATACACATAATAATATCCTTTACTTATGCATCATCTTTTTGTCTTTTTTTACTTTTCCCAGCTTTGCCCAGTGTTTTCTCTCTTATTTGTAGTCTTTCCCAAATTAAAAATTAAAGAAATATGTTGAGAAGATAATAAATATGTATAATGTTATCTGTATTTTATATAATAAATTAAGAACTCCCTCTTTCTGAGGAACATATGCTTTGCTGAGTCTATGGAAGACTTTGTTAAATGGGTGAATGCCATTCATCTGCCTCTTAACCTTTCCAAAACGAAGACAATGATGGTACATTTAATTCTGAGTGTCTCTGTGGTTTCTTGTATCTCTGCCATATTTTTTTTTTGAAGAAATGGGCTGATGGCTTATGGATATGCTGTATAAACTTGAAGTTGTACTAAATAATATATTATCATGCAGGGAATGGGTAACAGCAGATGTAATATCTTCTTGCTGTCATCAACATCTCGTAAGATTAGTTAAACTGGATCCGCTATGAGATTTTGACTCTCATTCAGTGAAACACAAACAAGTCAGTCAAAAAGTCTATGGATGTTTTTACCAAAATGATATATTGCGAACACAAATAACAGTATTTTTAGAGGAAGAGCCGCTTTCACTATCACACCCCAATTACTTAAAATATGTTTACTCCATAGTTTTACAACCATGGATAAAAGAGAAAACCCTGTGAATATAAAAACATTTACAACCTCAACCATGATCTTACATTAAGACAATATAGTCATAGATGAATGACTTCAGGGAAATGAAATTGGGAGGATCAGTCAGGTAGTTGCAACCATACATAGGATAACCATCTAAATAAGGTACTTTTAACCCTGTCAGGACCTAGCTCCAGTCATTTGTTTGCTCATTTTATCCTGCCACGAGAGTTAATTTTATACTCTATATCTGTGATAAATGCACAAATATACTTTAAATATTTAATCTAGCAAATGTGCCTTCAGTCATCCAAATGTGGAACAGTTTGGAACCAAGAGGCAAGATGTAGAACCGCTAAAAAATATTCTTGCCAAATATGTTACTAGGACAATATTATTCATTATTATTTACAATGGGGGTTTAGGTTGAGAATCTTGACACACTGAATGTTTGACAGATACTTTTAATGAGGAACAGGATACATTGTGAAGTATAATGTGGAACCATTCCTATAACTGAGGTAGAGCTGAAAGGTAAGAAGAGACAAGCATGATTTTATTTTTTTATCTTATTTATTTTAAAGGATATCAGAAAACATAGTTATTTCTTAAGAGGTGCTTTGATTTTTTATGAGGAATAATATCAATAAAATAAATATATTTTTCATTTGTTTGCTCTGCCTGTGTCTTTGTTAATACAGAATAATGTTACTAAAATGCAACAATTTTTTGCCTTCACATTAATCTCTTGCTTTTTTCAGATAAAATAATACATAAGATTGATGATTATGATTTGTTCTAAAGATATGAATTTTGTCATCTGTGTCTTGAACACATAGTTAAGGCTTATGATTGGTGATGAAGTGCCTGAGACGGATGGTAGAATGCACACTGTGGGACAGATGAAGACATAATAATATCAAAACAGAAGCCAAAGTAGCTGCAGTTGTAGAGAAGGTCAAAGAGAACAGATTATAGCAGTTTAGGCACATGTGCAGAAAAATATAAGAAAATATGTTGGGGGAGACAGGAAGAAGACAAGAGGAAATGAGGACATCCAGCAAAGAGATAGATGGATTTCATGACAGAACACCTGCAACAGTCAAACCTGAATGTCATAGTAGGTAAGAGAGTGGCATTGAATCAAAAGATGTGTCAAAAGTTGATGTGACTCGTTGACCCCATGTAGACAATGGGGAAAAGGGTTCATTATGATGATCATGATAATGAATGGTGATCTGATCATAATTCTTTGTAGTCATGGAACTTTATTACCTCCATGAATTACCACTTGGAAAAAGAAAAGAAAGAACAAAGCAGAAAGTGTAAGAGTGTGAAGAGTTTAACTGGATTTAAAAGCTGGTAAAGCCCTTAGTGCTATCTAACAGACCTGTCAACTTCTTTGCTTAAGAACTGTGGACAAATCCAAAAATAACAGTGGAAGAGAGAGAGAGAGCATCAAAATCAGGGACAGTTTTTAAATATTGTTCTAATAAAAAATAAAACACAGTGTAATGGCCAATCAATTTAATGTGCAGTTTAACTCTTTTACCCAAAAAATATCACTTCACTTCATCAGTAGTAAAAACTAAAGAACATCACTTCCATATAAATATAACAGTCATGTGATTTAATTAGCAACTGAGAAATATTACAAATAGTAAGTAAAATCATGCAATACATACATATTAAAAAATCTGAGCTTCCTATATTATGCAAAAATAAAAAATATATATCATAAAAATAGACTATTCAAATTTTCATTCAATCATGCGTCAAAGTCTGTTTTACACTGGAGCTGCCATTTCACTTACTTGTTTTTCAATTTGTTGAAATCTCTTTCCCTAATGTCCATATCCACATGATCGATTACAAAAAATGTGAATCATTTAAAGCTTGTGCAGGCCAAGGAGTGTCTAATTAATGCAATGTTTGGATCCTTATTTTTGATGACATAAACATTCTCATGTTGTCTGCTGTACCAACATTCTTGTTGCCTTTTCCTCATAGAAGGCATTGCAGATCAAAGCACTTGGTAATATAGGCTACCCTTGCTGATTTACAAATGTATCTTTTAGAGATGCCAACTTTTTTTTGTATGTGTGCTAAACTTAAATACAAGCTGTCATTAATATATCTCCAAAGTCTGCAAAACCCACAGAGAAAGGTGCCCTTAACCCTGTCTGACTCAAAGCTATTCTCAATATCCATTGACTCTTCTAGTGTAGATTTCAAGTTGAAAACTCTTGTAAGCAAATACTGTTTTTTAACCAACAATTTTGGACAGTTCATCATCAGCCAAAATTATCTTTCAGTTTTGTTTAAACATTTCCCCGATGAAGCCAGTGTCTCCTGTCATTTCCAGCTTAAAAACCCTGGAAAGGTTACTGTTCATTGTAGTATATCCCTTGTTACCTATATTCATTGGAAGACTAAGAATGGGTGTCAACTCGTCACTCCTGAAGCATTTGACCTCATGCATAAAATCTTCTAACACATTATCATCAAATCCCCTGTTTATAAAAAGGGCTCTCAAATATTCCCACTCTGTTTCAAACTCATTATCCTTAGAAATATGTCTGGTCAGCCTAATGAACTACCGCTGGCCACATTCTCTTTCACGTTTTCGATGTGCGCTATTGTAATGTAAATAGTATTGACAAACATATATTTTCAAAAATGGATGACATAAAACCCTTCTTCTCTAAATTCTGAGACACAACTATCTAATTAATGAACTTTAATCCTTCATCACTCAAATAAACTTCAAAACATTAGTGCTGTTGTTAATAGCTTCCAAAAACTCATCAATGTCATTTCTATCACCTTTCCATATAAAGACCAAGCTGTCATAAAAATGTTTGTACATTACTGCTTTGTTGAACTAAGGTTGTTTGTGCAACTGATTCTCTTCCCAACAAGTCATGACTATATTAGCAAAGGCAGGAGTGGCAGCAGCTTCCATGGCTACTCCTTTAATCTGGTGGTATTATTGTTTGCCAGAAATGAAAAAAAAATACTTGTAAGTGCCAAGTCCAGCAATAGACAAATGATGTTAATGTTGGTATTGGATATATCTAAACAAAGAGGTAAATAATCCCAACCCATTCAAATACCAACATGCTGTGGAATCACTGTGTAAAAATTGTTAATGTCTAAAGAGAACATGAACGTTTCAAACCCTGCAATAGGGGCTGCAATTAACTCAGCCAAGAAAGAACATGTAAGATATGAATTATTGTTTTCTAGAGTTTTTACTGGTTTTCAGTGGTGGAAAAGTACCACCTTTCAAAATATTGGCAATAGCATGCTGGGCCTTGGATGAGCAAGGTCTTGTCTTAAAGAGATTCATGTGACAATCTCCTGATCTGTCAATGTCATTCAGCCATTGAGGGGGTATCAGTAACTTCTGGATGTATTTGAAAGCCTCCAGAAAATGATTTTAGAATTACCATACCAGTTTGGGTGGTGGTTACTACCTTGTCGTGGAGGTGTACCTTTGTCGGTCCTTTATGACCCATCCCTTAGAAAAACTACATCACAACACTAGAATACTTTTTATATAAACGTATTTCGGATTAAACACTGTAATTAAATAAACTCCCATTGGTTTATGTTCACCATTCAGCTAATTGTTTTTTCATTTGTCAGTACTCTCCTCCATTTTAATTAAGTAAACAACCTTTGGCTTCTGTTCATCATTTTATTTATTTATTTGTTTGACATTTGTTTACCAGGAAAGTCCGAATGGGTATGAGCCCATTTTCAACGGATGCCTGAGAAGAAAAGCTCCCCAGTACACATTAAACAGAATTAAAAAATCGAACAATGGTTACATATATTAACACAATAACAAAGTAGTACAGTTTGTGAATACAATAAAAGAAAATAAGCAAATATATACAAGATAGAAGAGAGTTCCTGTATGCATGTGACTTAATGATGCACGACAAAATATATAACAGAATAAGTAATAGGTCATAAAAGCCATACAACAGACCACTTGGCTAACTGTCTGTAGTATTTACAAGTTAGTTTTCCACCCCACCACTCTGAAGATTGATCACAGTCGAAGTGCAGAGGGGAAGCCATGCCTAATACTGGAAATCATCCCCCTTCTTGAACCATATGAAAAATACATCAGTGGTAAATACTTTGCTAAAAAAGTAAGCAAGGCAATTATTTGTTCCTGTATCATCATTATGAGACTCGAGTAATTCCCTAAAAAGCACACAAACAAATGTTTAAAGACAGTTTTCTTGCATCAAAACTAAAGACTGCAATTGCCACAGGATTCTGCTGAAAGATAAAGGCAGTTATGTTTTTAGACTTCATTCTTTCAAAATTATCATTTTCAGAATGATGTGGCTCTAAGAAATATGCCAAGTACAGAATGATTTTCATTTCTAGTCTATTGGGCTGCTGTATGTGGGGCAAGAGGAAGGAGGAATATAGCTTAAGTCATCACTTTTGTCATGTGACAAACTTGTTGAAATGATAACACCAGCATGAACATGCATGTGCTAACTAACATATATACGGAATATGACTGAAAGTACTTGCTATTCTTTGTACCTGAACAAGAAATATGCATCATTAACATTGTTGTCATAGTCTGCTATAGGATAAAGCAGTTATTGATGAGTTTTTTCATGCCTGACCAATAATCCGTCAGCATTTTATTGTAGTACTTGCAGTTCCTTGGCATGAACACAGAGAACTATAAAACAGAACCCAGAATAAGGAATTCTCATTAGGCAAACTATATAATTTGGCCATTAGTCATCATCAATGTTCTAAACAGTTGTGTATTTTGGGGATGCCGGATATTGATGCTAGTTTTGGTTTGTTAACATTCAGATATTCCCACTGGTCATGTTCACTTTCCCCCTGTAAAATCAAATCCATCAACAAAAGTCTATTTTGGCACAAGCAATGTTAATCTCATTGAGGGAAACTCTGTTATATGTATCCTCATTTGACAGCAGCTGAAACATTTTTGCAGTATAATCAGTACAATGAGGCTTTCCCATTTAAATTTCTGATGACAGTACTTTTGAAAAAGAGATACAGCAATTGTTTGCAATATTCATTGACATAGATATCCCAACTATTTGCTAAGAAACAAGTGCAGAACAGACCCCCCCCCCCCTTTAAGACCAACCGTGTCAGTGAAAGGAGCCAAAACTGAACTAAGATGGTGGTACTGATAAAAAGACAGGAGTCAGAGCTGTAGGTGGCAGAGTTAAAGATGTTAAGATTTGCATTGGGTGTGACAAGGATGGACATGATTAGAAATATTAGAGGGTCAGCTTAGGTTGGACAGTTTGGAGAGAAAGCCAGAGAGGTGAGGTTACATTGGTTTGGACATGTGCTGAGAAGGGATGCTGGGTATATTGGGAGAAGGATGCTAAGGATGGAGCTGCCAGGTAAGAGGAAAAGAGGAAGGCCTAAGATAAGGTTTATGAATGTGGTGAGAGAAGACATGCAGGTGTTGGTGTGACAGACCAAGATGCAGAGGACAGGAAGAAATGGAAACAGATGATCCACTGTGGCGACCCCTAATGGGAGCAGCTGAAAGAAAAAGATGAAGAAAGATAATTCTTTTTGACACCTGATTCATAGGTTCCCAGGTAAGTACTAGGCAGCTGCCCTTGTGGCCTATTTTAGGGCTATCCAATTTCCTTTCAAAAGAATCATACTTTGTGACTTTGAGGTAACTACCACAAAAACAAATCCCAGTCAACAAAACAAACCTACTCAGACCTTCGTAATAATGCATTAAATCTGATAAAATCAACTACTACCAAAACCTCCAAGAAAAACATCTCTACAACCCACAAAACTTTTGGGCCACTATACATTCTGTACTAAAACCAGGAAAAACTACAACCCCTACACCTAAAAATAAGTAATTAACTCTGAGAACATCCCCACTCAGTTCAATACATTTTCACTGAATCAGTACAAGCCCTTGCAAATGCCCAAAGTATGAATAACAACCATGACCTGCCACCCAAACAAAATAAAACTAACCCACATGATAATAGCACTAACTTTACCATACATCCAACTTCAACCAAATCCATTTTAAAACTCCTCCAAAAGCTTAAACCAACCACCCTGGCCACTGATAATCTGCCAGCAGAGTTCCTACAGGTAGCTGCAGATTCCATAGCTTATCCCATAGCCATCCTAATTAACAGATCTATAACAGAGTGTAAAGTTCCTAACATATGGAAAATCTCTCGCATTATGCTATTACACAAGGGAGGAATTTCCATTGAACTAAATAACTATCGACTTATAGCTATTCTGTCACCCTTATCAAAGATTCTGGAACAAGTTGTTCACATACAACTCATATACTACCTCCTAACAAACAACCTGCTAACTAAAAACCAACATGGCTTTAGACCCTTCCACAGCACCACAACAGCACTAATGTCCTTCTCCAATACAATTAATCACCACAGAAACAAAGGACAACTAGTTTCAGACATTTTTCTAGACCTGTCTAAAGCCTTCGACATGGTCAACCATAACAGTCTCCTTAACACACTAGCCACACTAAATATCAGCACATACTCTATAACATGGTTTAAAAGCTACCTATCAGGTCCTCAACAAGCAGTGAAATAGCACAACCAGCTATCCCCTCCTCTGCCTATTACCATAGGTGTCCCTCAGGACTTCATACCCAGCCCACTACTCTTCTCTCTATTTGCCAACCAGCTCTCATCCTCCACACTTAATGCCTCAGTTGTACAATACACTGATGATACCACCCTGATTTGTGCAGCACAAACATTAGATTACCTACACTCCCTGACTCAACAGTCCTTCTCTCAAGCCGAGACTTGGTTCACTAACTCTCAGCTAATCCTGAAGCCATATAAAACAAAACTTCTCCTATTCAACACAGGTAGATCCAGTCTCCCATATGACACCTTCACCATCATATCCAGTAACAAAATAACAATCAGCCCTACCTCCCACACTAAACTCTTAGGGGTAGAAATAGATTGCAACCTTAAATATGACATTCATATAGCCCAAACTATCAAAAAGGTTCATAAAAAGCTCGGTCTCCTTTATTGCAATAAAAATGTTCTTACTAAACAAACTAAAGCCACTATAGCCAGAACACATCTGCTATCTACCCTCCTCTACACATCTTCAATACTTACTAACCTCTGCAAAACTGACCTACACAAGCTAGAAACCTGCTATAACAAGATTGCTAGATTTGCTACTGAAACCCCATGTAAGACCAATCACTGTGTAGCTCTCAAGCAACTGGGGTGGCTTGAGCTACCTCAGGTATTGAAACTCAATCAATTGTCATTTGCACATAAACTCTACTACCAACCAACTAAAACTCCAGCTCTACAAAATTTAATGATATCTTATTCCACCACTAGTACCTTAAGATCCTGCACCCAAAACCACCTAGAAGTCATCAAACATAACAATGATACAGGAAAATCTCTCTTTAGCTATTCCACAGCTAAAGCTTGGAACTCCTTACCTTACCACCTAACCTCCTTCTGCTCCTCTACCCAATTCAAAAAGCTTTTCAAAGCATACTATATGGATTCCTGGATATGCTCCTGTGACTCCCCAGGATAAACATTGCTCAGCTACTCATCCCCCATCTAAACCTAATCTCAATCTAATTTCCATAGAGCAAATAGTCCACCAAACATGTTTACTATAACTGCACCACTTACCTGGATATATAATAAAAGCACTATACTTGTCAAATAACATGCAAAGCTTCTATGTGAAGTATTATACTGGCACTATGTACATATATAACTATCTACTACAGTTCCTCATTGTGTTCTGATATGTGAAAATATCTGCAAATGTTTTTCGTTGTATTTTTGCTGCATGTCATCTTTTGCCAGCTATTATCAATAGATATCTATGCTATGAGCTCATGAACAAAGATATAGAGGACTTGCAGACATTGGACCCGACCCAGTTTGGCTTCATCAAGGGCAGATCATGCCTTTTGAACTTGGTTGACTTCTTCGAAACAGTCACCAAGGCCATTGATGAGGGAAAGGCAGTCCATACAGCCTACCTTGACCTTGCAAAGGCCTTCGACACAATACCCCACTCGGGTATTGTAGAAAAACTTACCAGCTTAAATGTAAACCCATATGTCACAAGATGGGTTGCAAACTGGCTTAAGGACAGAACCCACAGGGTTAGAGTTGCTGGCGCTATGTCAGACTCCAAGCCGGTCACAAGTGGTGTCCCACAGGGCTCGGTCCTTGGCCCCCTGTTGTTCGGCATCTACTTCTCAGAAGTACAGGCCAACATGGGGAGACTTTGGCTGACAAAGTTTGCAGATGACTGCAAACTGGGCGCCATAGTGGAAAGTGCATCGGACACGGATATCCTTCAGAAGGGACTCACGGAAACAGATAGCTGGTGCCAGAGCCATGGCCTGAAGTTAAACGCCAAAAAATGTATAGTCATACCCTTCGGGAAAAACAAGGTAACCCCAAGCTACCATATAGGTGGCAATCCACTAAGCACAGAAGAGGTTATCAAGGACCTGGGGACCCAGGTTGACAGTGGCCTTTCTTTTGACACTCACGTTGCTAAAGTGGTTAGAAAGACCTTCTACATTGCCCACCTGATCATGAAGGGATTCACATCCAGATCTAGTGAGGTCATTGTTCCCTGTACTCTTCACTTATCAGACCAATGATCGAGTACAATGCCCCATTCGGGATGTATCGCACCCAACATCTGCAGCAATTGGAGAGACCCCAAAAGTTCCTCACCAAAAGGATAAAGGGACTCCAAAATCTGTCATATGCTGCCAGATTGAAGAAACTCCAGCTCTATTCAGTCGCATACCGCCTGCTCAGAGGTGACATGTGCCTGACATACAAGGCCATGTCCAACCCGGAATTAATGGACATGCTCCACCTCAAAAAATCCAAATCCACCAAAACCACTAGAGCAAGCGACTTAAACCTTAGCACGGATATAAATAGGACGTGCTGGAGGGATAGATTTATCACTTAGAGACTCCCTATGCTGTGGAATAAAATCCCGGTCCATGTGAGGCAGAGCACCTTGCTGGCTCTGTTCAAGAGAAATCTTGACCTGTGGATGGGAGATCGTAGGTTTATCCCGGGAATCATCTCTGTGTCACTGCTGGACAGAGGCACAACAAACTAATGGGCACAGTATTTTTTCATATAAAGGGTGGCGTAAGCCACAAAAATTTGGGCTAGGCTTATAAATGCCTTAGGGCAGATAGCCTAGTATAAACCTATGAACCTATGAACCTATATAACCTGATGATTCGTACTTTTTGACCTGTGAAACTCTGAACCGTGTAATATGTGATTTGTAATTATTTGACCTGTGTAGAACTGTCTAAAATGTATCAGGAGCTTTTCTCCCCGGGCCTCCTCTGAGAAAGGGCCTGTGTCCATTCGAACTTTCCCGGTAAACAAATGTAAAATAAAAAAATAAAAATTAAAGACAAACACCATCTATTCAGTATAGACAGTATAGATTTATATCTAACTGCCATATTTGTATTCTGTCCATACGTTATGAAGCTGCATGCTATTTTTATTTTTGTGTGTTATATGGCACAGGGTGTATGAGCTGCAAAACATTTGATGTTGAATCTATCTTTTGCACTTTAAATGTAAGGATTTATGAACATACCTACTCTGCTTCAAGGAAAATATGAAAATGCTTCACTCAGACACTTCATGATGTGCTAATTTCAAACGGTTTACTTTTTACATTTTAGATGCATTGCTTCCTGATTCTTATGGTGGTGATGAAAACAGTGAATTAGATTAGTGAATATAACTGGAAAATAATTCCGAATACATGCACCCCACCTGGTTTAAATGATCATCTTAATTTTAAAACAGTTTTAAAAAGAAGTCCATGACGCACAAGCTGTAACTTTTATATATTGTTTTCCAGATTATGATCAGTTATTGGTAACGATTACCTCAGAATTAATGATTCATTCACACTGGTATGTTCATATCAATTATTCTTTTAATTATGTATTTAATATGCTAGTCAGGCATTATTAGTCTGATGAAGTCTCATAGTAGAAACAAAATGTTAAGCATTTCATTTTTTTTTATTTGAATAGCAAGGTTCATTTTGCTCTGATGGTAAACTTTATTAAACTGTAATCAACGTATCATTTTAAACTATATTACATTGTTGCATTACATGTATTAGAGTCACTGGTTTACGAAATTATGTATAGGGTCCTTATTAATGTTAGTAATGCTTTGACTGCAAAGTGGTACATAATCTATTGCTGAAACTGACCAATGAAACTTTAATATTTCATGCTATTTACTTTTGCTTTAAAATAACTATCAGGGTGACTTGACGAATTTTCTCAGACTATAGAAATTTTTCTTAAGGTGAGAAACAACTCCAGACAATATAGAAGTTATTAGAAATGGTTTTGGTGTTCTGTTTTTATGCATTGTAGTCTTAATATAAAACGGACTCAGGTACAGTACCTGATGATATATAACGTAAAGACAGTAGAGGTGTCATAATTTAAGGCTTACTGATGAACACCATTATGGTTTTATGATGGTACACATCACCAAATCAGCTATCCCTGCCACTCCTCCCTAAAAAATTTCACAACATTTTGTACAACACACACACACACACACACACACACACACACACACACACACACACACACACACACACACACACACACACACACACACACACACAAACCTACTGTTTACAAATTACATATCATGCTAATGAAATCTGTTAGTGAGATTACTTGCCTTATTCATATGTACTGTAAGGAGCGTCAGGGTGTGATTTATTTATTTATTACATTTGTTAACCGAGTTCAGAGGCCCGTTTTCAGCGGAGACCCAAGGAAAAAAACTCCACAGTAATAATACATAACAACAAACAAATGCATAGTAACAGCAAACATTAGTACAATAGAATTATTTTACAGTATCAAGAAACAGTACAAAATCAAGGTCCCGTTAATAGTGGAGACCCCATCAGTAGAACAGTACAATTACAGTACAGAATGAGCAAATACTAGAAAGTATTTAAACTAAATTTTATGATAGGGATGTTAGAAGGTCAGGTGAGAAAGGTAAATAAGGGTGGGGAAATAGATTAACCTGGGGAGTGGCAGGAGCACAGCCAATGGCTGGAAAGGTATGCCTTTAGGAGTGATTTGGTCATGTAATGTATTTTTTGTTATTGTGTCTGGAAGGGTGTTCCAGAGTTTGACTATTCTGTGTGAATAGACGGAGTCACCATGATGGTTATGGGAGTTGAATACCTTTAGTAGGAGTTGTTGGAAGATCTGAGGGATCTGATGTTAATATTAGGTTGAATTAAAGAAGAGATGGCAAGGCAGTTGTTGGGATGGTAGATTATTTTGTGGGCTAAGGATAGTTGATTGAGAGATAAAAGGTTGAGGAGCTCTTGCCAGTTTAATATTGAAAGAGCTGAGTAGTGGTGGGATCTGTATGGGTGATTTGTGGAAAATTTAGCAATCTTATAAGTAACATGATTCTAGGATGTTGAGGTTAGATTTTCAAAGGTTAGTAAATATGAGACAGCCATTGAGTAGGGTAGATAGAAGGTAAGTGCGAGCAGTGGCTAGCCTGGCATTGGGAGTTAGGAATGGTTTGGCCCTGTATAGGGTACTCAGTTTGATGTGGACTTTTTTGTGGTTTGGGCAATATGTACATCAAATTTGAGGTTGCCATCTATGGTAACACCTAAAAATTTAGTGTGGTCAGTGGGGGCAATTTTGTTACCTTTTGCAGAGATGATTAATAGAGGAAGCTGGGAAGTCTTGTTTTTTTTGTTACTGAAAACTATGATTTTGGTTTTGTTGGGATTTAAAATGAGATGGTGTTGAGAGAGGTAAGTTTCAATGTCCTGAAAAGAAGATTGCATTTTTAGTTGTAGCTCTTGGGGTGAGGGGGCCGAGCAGATGAGGGTAGCATCATCTGCATACTGTACTATGGAGGCATGCTGGGTTGCTGTTCTGAGATTGTTTGTGAATATGATGAAAAGATATGGACTGAGAATAGAACCTTGGGGTACACCCATGGAGATGGGGAGTAGGAGGGAAAGAGAGTTTTCCCACGTTGTAGCCTGTTGACGATTGGAAAGATAGCTGTGGAACCAGATTAGTGAGGATAAACTAAGGCTATAGGAAGATAGTTTATTTAGTAGGAGCTGGTGGGATATGGTGTCAAAAGCTTTAGACATGTCGAGAAATATGGAAGAGACATGCTGGCCTTCATTCATGAGATGGTGTTGGTGAAGTTTAGGAGGGCAGTGCTTTTACTGTGCTTAGGTCTGAAACCATGCTAAGAGTTGGAAAGGAGGTTATTGTTGAGGAAGTAGTTTATGAGCTGGTTGTGGATGCATTTTTCTAAAATTTTCACAAGGGGGGGAAGTATGGCTATGGGACAATAGTTGGTTAGTTCTTTGGTGGGTCCACTTTTGTGGAGAGGTATAATATGAGATATTTTCCATACAAGTGGGACATATTGTTCTTTAATATAGCGATTGATCAAGATTGAAATTGGGTATGCAATTGAAGGGGCTGCAAGATTTAGAAATTCATAAGGGAGTTTGTCTGCAGCTGTGCAGCATGATTTGAGTTGGGACAAGAGAGTTTTTATGTAATTAGTTTGTATGGGTGAGAAAGAGAAGGGGCTGTGATTGTCTATGGCTGGGGTGGGGATAGTAAGTGGCTTGGTTGGTTGGCTGTCTAGAAGGGAGGTGACGGTGTTGATGAAGTGGAAGTTAAATTGAGTTGAGATAGGGACTGGGTTGTTTGAGGTAGCAGGAGGCAGGGTAGAGGTACGACCTGGGTTTAGGAGCTGGTTGATGGAAAGCCAGAATTTTTGAGGGTTGTTTTGTTTTTTTTTTTTGTGGACAGGATAGGAATTATACTCATTTGTCTTTTTTTATTTATTTTTTGTTAAGTTTCTTAGTTGTTGATAGCTAAGGAGGTCAGATTTTTTTTTTGGGATGTATGATAAGCTCACCAGGCTTTATCTCTATGTCGCATTAGTAGTTTGGTGTCTTTGGTCAGCCATGGGAGGGGCTTGGTCCTAGTACAAACTTTTCTGGTAGGGGTTAGATTATTAAGAATTGTAATGAAGGTTTCATTGAAGTACTGAACAGCATCATCTAATTGTAGGTGTTTAAGTAGGGACCAGTTACATTGTTGTAGTAGAAGGTTGAAAGTAGTGTGGAGAAATTTTTCTTGGAAGTGATGTATTTGTAGAGGATGTTGCTTTGGGTATGCATGCATTTCCTGTAAAGAAAGGTTGGATAGTGGTCACTGAGGGACCTGTCCGGTAGGCACTCAGTTAAAAAGCCTAGGTTAAGTTTGTTAGTTAGGATCCAGTCTAATGTTGACTGCTTGTTGGAGCATTTGTCAATACGAGTTGGGCAGTTTATTGTTTAGGTGAAGTTGAAGAGATTAATAAAGTTGGATGGGTTGCTAATAGTGCAGGAGTGTTAATCTAAGTTGAAGTCACCAAGAACAATAGTTTCTTGGGTGAATTTAGTAGCTGGCCAGGAAAGTAGATTTTCTATATTGGGAGGCTTATTGCTGGGAAGGAGGTAGGTGGCAATTATTATTATTGTTTTGTTAGGGTTGATTTCAAGGCGGGTAGTTAATATTTCAGAGTTGGATAGATTTGGAGGAATACAGTTTAGTTGAGCTACTTTGATGGTATTTTAAACATAACTGCAACACCACCTCCAGGTTTGTTGATTCTGTCTAGTCTTACGATGTTATAGCCTATTGTTAGAATTTCACTGTGCTTAATGTGGGGCTTTAGCCAGGTTTCTGTTATCACAGCTATATCTGGTGAGTAGGTGGATAGAGTAGCGTGGAATTCACTGATCTTATTTATGATGCTACTGAGGTTCAGGTTTAACAAGAGTAGACTGGAGTTAGAGGCTTTTTAGAAGGGGAGTAGGGATGTGAGTGAGTAATAGATTGAATACAGGTGGTGGGTGTGGGACATGAGGAAGATAGTACGTGTTGAGCATAGCTGTTATTGGGGCCTGGGTTGGGATAGATGTCAGTTTGGAGTTTAATTTGGGTAATGGAGTGAAGGAGAAGAAGTTTAAGTTTGTTTGTTAGTTTGAGGCATTTAGGCATTGAAGAAATAGAATAGTGGGTGTGTAAGTGTTTGAGAGGTGAGAGGAGAGAGGTTGAGTGGTTGAAGAGATGTGAGCTTATGTTACTATAAGTGTGGAATTGAGAGTGGAGGGTGGAGTGTGGGAGTATAGATGACTGGAAGTGTTTGACATGTAATGAGTTTAGAGAGATGGAGTTGTAGATGAGGTATAGAAAGTGGAGAAGCAAAGTATTAGTGAGAATGTTGTAGAGGTAGAGCATGGTAGTTGGGAGGGTGGAGGACGGGAGGGTAACTGGAGAATGAGAGGGGAGGAATTGGTAGGTAGGTAGTGCAGGAGGTTCTGTGAGGGTGGTGAGGATTGGCTGGGGAGTGGTAAGAGTGTGGTTAGGCTAGGTATAAATCAAATGAAAGTGGGGGTGGGTGGGAATGGGGGTAGGGTAGGGGAGTGGATTGAGCCCGAGCACAGTGAGGGCAAATGGAGCAGGTTGATTCAGAGACAAGACTCAGGGTCCTTCAGAGACAATCAGCCAGGTAAGGATGATAGTCACAGTTTAGCAAGTACAGAATCAGTGGGAGAGTTATGTAGAACTAGGGAGTGTTTCAGTTGCAGAGAAAGACAGGCATTTGACTTTACAGAAAGATCATTGCTGTTGGTAAGAGGAAGGGAGGGGCAAGGCATAATAGGAGAGGGAAAAAAAGCTGATAGGGACTAGTCTGAGAAACATGGAGAACAAACTGAAGCAAGGTACTAGCAGGAGGGGGTGGGGTGTAGGTTCCAGTAACAGGAGAAATAGAGTCAACCAGAAAATAGCAGAACCATGTTTTACAGACAGCTCTGGCATTGTTAGTAGCTGAGAAAGGAGCAGAGATGGATGGCTGGTGCAGATAAGACCTAGGCTTTATGGGGATGTTGGAGAAGGTGGGGTGAGCTATATACTGGGAGTGTTAGCAGCCTGGTGATATGGGGCACCTAGCGAGGGCAGGGTTCTCTATTACAAGTACAGGGAAACAAAGTCCACTAGAGAATGTACACTTTCTTAATGGATGGTAACTGGGACTGTCCTTTTAGCTTGAGGTCAGGTTCTTGCTGGAGAGGGAGGGTGTCAGGTAGAGCTTTTAGCCATGTATACAAGATACTGCCTTAATGGATGCAGACTGGGATTGCCCTTTTAGCTTGAGGTTGGGTTCTTACTGGAGAGGGAGGGTGTCAGGTAGAGCCTTTAGTCACGGATACAAGATACTGCCTGAATGGATGCCAACTGGGACTGCTCTTTTAGCTTGAGGTCGGGTTCTTGGTGGAGAGGGAGGGTGTCAGATAGAGCTTTTAGCTGCAGATACAAGATTGGAGAAAGGGCCGTAGTTTGCTCATATCACCAGGGGTGCTAGTATCACCAGTGAGTGTGCGGGAGTAGAAAAGAAAGATATTACAGCAACATAAAAAATTTGGTGTGGGTCACACTAGGTTTACTCACAGTTGGCACAGGTTTGTAATGAGGATGAAGCTTAACATCACAGCATTACCTGTACTCAGATATTGTTTTTTATATTTTATTTTTTAAATACCAGATATTTGATAATAAATGGAAAGTAAATAAAAGCAGAAAGAAATGATAAGATACAGACTAAGCTAATTTAATGGCATTTTCTTTTTTTCTAGGAAAGCTAAGTTTTATGTATGCTCAGTAAATGATAACAGAGTAATGGTGTTTATGTCTTGTGGCAGGTCTGAATGTACTTCTTAGTGATGAAAAGGAGATTGATATTACTTTCTTTTTTCTTGGTCTGTTCTATTGTTTTTATAAATATGTTCCTTCTACACTTCTTCTGGCCTCCATATACTTCATTGAATTACACAAGGAACTAACACACTGAGTCCATATTTCTGATGTTTAGTTCCCTGATCACTTTCTGTAGAAAGTTACTGCCAGTGTGGTCCATCAGTATACAATGGCAGTGATTCCCTTATTGAGTGGGATTCTCCCTTTTTTCTTGTTTTTGTGATAGCAAAGATAGTATCTATAACTTTGAGGGGTGTGGGTGCTTCCTACATGTGAGATGCAGAGGGACTTGCCTTACAAAAAAAATACTTTTAATTTTTCTTTGGGTTGAGCGCCAAACCAGTTAAACTCAATGAGCTGGTTCTCTTCTAAGAAGTCATTTAAAGATTTATAGGTGAAACTTTCTGTATGCAATTAAAAAAATAATTCAAATGAAGAAAGGTTTAATGCAAATGGGTTCCTTTTTGAGTCTATAGTTTGGTATTACATTTAGAGATGCATTCCAAACTCTGTATGGACATTTGGAACATGGCTTTATGCCTTATCATTCACCTGGGTATGTAGTTATTTCAAAACTGACAATATATTGTATTTAAATGGCGGTACTATCTTTCGGTGTTGTTAACCTTATCCTAGAGTTTTCCCTGATAATATCTCTTAGATGTAACTTTCAGTTTCATTATTTATTTTCTTTCATGCATGGATTGTGAAGTTTTCAACATCTCTTCTTTTATTCAGACTTCACATTTTTCTTTTATGAAAGGAATTTCTCTTGGCTTGCATGATTTCAGGATAATTAGAATATTTTTATAATTGTTTTTTTAACTTTTCTGACCACCTTGGATAGAATGTCCATCTACAGATTGCCAGTATTGCTCCACCCCCCAACCCTATCTAGAATGATTAGTTTGACAGCCTGGAATTACAGTTGGTGGAGCTTTTAACCATTTGGTTAGGATGGAATAAAAGACTGAAGCACCCCAATCCAGAACTAACTTTTCTTAAGTGCAGGGACTTTTCTATGCCCTAGACTTCTCTGAGGAGAGGAGTATGTAATGATGTTAGAATTTGCCTGTGGGCACTGTCACACAAGATGTATTAATGTGTTTCTCTCCTCTGTGTGTGGCAGTAATCTTACTCCCCAGCCTCCATTAGAAAGCATTATTGTACCACAAAAAAGAAACTATCCCACAAAGGTAGATGAATGGTCTGTAGACCAGTCAAGTCTCCAGCTACCTGACTGGCCCTTCCTCTCCCCAGCTTGCTAGTTGATCCCATTTTACCCACATCACAGTGGGTTATCTAGACCAGCTGCAACAGACATTTCTGTAGTTTTCACTGTTAATTGCCAGCCACCATTTTACTTCCTGTGACTGTATCTTGCTCAGGTCAGTAAATTGCTGTACAGCACATGTGCACATGCAGTGAAACTCTTTTTCCACAGAGCCAGTTGTTGAAAGAATGTTTGTATGAAATGTACTATATAAATTTGCAAGAACAAATAATTTTGGCCAGTGAACTATTATCCATTGTTATTGTACAAAAATCACCTAAAGGGCAGGCAGTATAGAATGTTCAGTGCTGCTTAAAGCTTCCTTTTCATGTCTAGCAAATGTCAACTAACAGTTTGAACTAACTGAGAAGGGCTGCTAGAAACTTGCCAGGCAGCCTTGAGACTTAAGAAAGAAGGAGTACAATGGATAGTGTGGAAATTTACTAGGAACTACAACTCTGAATACATAATAAATATAGCAACTTTTCCTGGAAGGTTATTTAAATACTACAACGGCTTGTATTTATTATTTACTATATAGACTCTCGTCATGGTAAAGGGACAAACTTTTCTCAATGAAGCTATGAGCCATACTGTGCAAGGACCACCCAAGTCATGGCAGAAAGAGATAAGATGAAAGCTGATCCACTGGAGAGGGAAATGGCTAACACTCCAACAGTTTTGCTAGAAAACCCAGTGGGCAAGTGCAATCAAAGACAATACAAAATGACACTAGATGATAAGAGCCCTCTGGGCTATATGTATCAACTATACTACTGGGGTGAAGTTTAGGACAATTATGAGAATATGGATTAAGGCTAGAAGGATATCTATCTCAGAGATGAAAGCTAAATTTAATGCCACAAATCTATACAAGATTATGCTCCAACTACAGATGCTGAAGAAGAGAAAATTGATAATTTGTATTAGGATCTGCACCAATGTTTGGAAATAATGCTAAAATAGATATTAAAATTCATTACTGTTGACTGGAAGTTTAAAGTTGGTAGTAAAGTATGCCAACACAATGGGGGGGGGGCTTGTCCTTGGAATATAAAATGTACCAAGATGCACAAGAGCAGAATTCTGCCAAGAAGATTCATTGGTCATATCAGATGTTTCAACAGCCTACGAGATAGTTTTACAAATACTTATGACCAAGATGGTATGGGCTAATGAGATGGTTTTACACATACCTATGACCAAGATGGTATGGACCAATGAGATGGTTTTACACATACCTATCCCCAAATAGTATGAACCTATGAGATGATTTTACACATACCTATCACCAAGGTGGTATGGACCAATGAGATGGTTTACAGATACCTATTCCCAAGATGGTATGGACCAATGAAATAGTTTTACACATACCTATCACCAAGATCGGATGGACCAATGAGATGGTTTTACACATACCTATCACCAATATGGTGTGGATCAAAATCCGATTTACTATATATTTTGCAGTCAGACATGAACAAATTTTGAACAGTCAGCAAAAACAAGAAATGGAGCTGAGTGTAGCTTAGACCATAAATTTCTTATTGCAAAGTTTAGAATTACTTTAAAAAACACTAGGAAAACACCTAGACACATTAGAAATGAGCTCAACAATAGTCTAATGAATATGTAGTAAAGGTGAATAATAGATTTAAGTTATTAGACACAATGGCTAGAGCCCCTGAAGAACTATGGAAAAAAGTTGTAATATTTTCCAGGAGATGGCATCAAAATATTATGCACAGAGAAAGAAGATTGAGAAGGTTAAATGGCTGTTTGTGGAGGCTTTAGAAGAGGCCAAGGATAGATGAAGAGGAAAAGGCAGTGGAGATAGAACAATACTTAATACTAAACACAGAGTTTTAGAGAATAGTAAGGAGAGATAAAAAGGATATTTAAATCAGCAGTACAAAGACGTAGAAGCAAACAATAGAATGGAAAATACACGAGATCTACTCTAGAGAACTGGTGATATTAAGGGAAACTTTCAGATAAAGGATAAAGAAGGAAGGGAATTGACAGATGCAAAAGTTATTAAGAAGATGTGGCAGGAGTATACAGGTGAACAATGTAAGAAGGACCGTAACATCACTGATACATATATGGTATGTTCTCTGACCTGCTGCCAGACATCCTGGAGGCTGAAGTTGAATGGGCCACAGAAAGTCTTCCTAATAACAAGAACATATGGAATGATGGGATTCCTATTGAATTACTTGAAATCAGTCAAAATTATAATGTTGCAGTGCTGCTTGGAATTTGCCAACAAATATGAAAAACATGATAGCAATCAGTACATTGAAAAAGGTCTTTTTATCATCCAGTCTCAAATAAGGGCAATGCACAGGAATACTGAAGTTATCAAACAGCTACATTTGTTTCACATGCTCAAGACTATGCAAGGTACATTGCAGCAATATATAGACTGAGAGCTGCCATATATACAGACTGGTTTTAGAAGGCTCATGGGGCACCAGAGATCAAACTCCCAATATCTGCTGGAAAATTAAGTAAACAAGGGGGTTGTAGAAAAAATAATTACTTATGCTTTAATGATTACTCAAAAAACTTTGACTTTGTGGACCATAACAAACTATGACAAGCTCACATAGAAATGGCGATACTTCTGGGTCACTTTATTTGTCTGCTGAGGAATATTTATGTAGAGCAAGAAGCAACAGCTAGACACAAAATGCAATAATAATACGGTTCATGATTGGAGTATCCCAAGGCTGTTTACTGTAACCGTATTCAATTTAAATGTTGAGTATATCACACAAAATGCTGGGTTAGATGTATGAGATGCTGGAATGAAAATTGATGGAAATCTTACCTATCTCAGATATGCAGATGATACCACCCTAATAGCTAAAACTGAGGAAGAGTCAAAGAGCCTGATGGCAAATGTAGAAGGTGCAAAAGCTGTCTTGTTGCTCAGCTTAAAAAATAAAAATAAAATTATGGCATCTAGCCTTTTTATCCCCACTAAACATCTTTATTAAATTATCGTGTACGACATAGGCAATCTTACATTTATATAAATGAAAAACAGACAGCATTGACATCAATTTAGTTGCGAACATTATCCATCACAGACACCACTGAAACAACTGTAGTTGCAAACATTATACATCACTTATAATCTATCCAGTCATTGTCAGTTAAGCATTATTTGGCTCATTTAAATCCTGCCTCTTAAACCTTATTCCTTCTCTGCATATATTCTTTCCACAATTCCCATTTTTCCTATGTAGTTTGCGCCTTCCCTTTTCTAAAGATCCCACTTCCAATTGTTTTATATCTGTTACAGTATTTACTACTACTAGTACAGTTGCTTTAGACTTTGATTTCCATTTTCTAATTGCTTTTTTGGCAGCCACCATAATTAGACTCAGCAAGGCTTTACTATGTCTAGACAATTCCAATTCTGTATCATAGCTCAAAAAATAATCTCCCCAGTAAATCCAATTGGCTCACCCAGCATCTCTGCCAGAGTGGTTCGCAGGGAATCCCTAAAGTTGGCCAGCTTATTACAATCCCAAAAAATATGTTCCCAACCACCTCTTTCTTGCCCATCACACCTCCAACATTTGTTATCCACCTGAGGAAAAATTCTTTGGAGCCTATTTGGGGTATACAAATACCTATGTAAACACTTTCAGGCAAAGACGCTACATCTTCTAGACTTTGTTGCATATTTCGGAGATATACATATATCCCCCCATTGTTTCTTTGTGAATTGCTTATCCAGTGTCACTTCCCAATCCTTTCTAAGCCCCCTGATTGATTCTTATAATTATGCAATATTTTATATGCTCTACTAATTATTCCTTTTTTTAATGGCAACTTCTGTTCTAGATTCTACTAAAAACTCTACCAGTGCTGGGCTTTCATTTAGAACTCCCCTATTTCTTTCTCTTTGCCTGTACTCTGATATTAATTCTTGACAGGGAAGGCAGTCTCTAACTTGCAGTCCAAATACATTCTTGGCCTCTTCCCATTCTATTACCTTTCCCTTTCTAGTTATTTGCTCCTAGCACCTTGGTTCTTTAGCCAGTTTTCTCCAATAAGTTCCAGCCCCCTCTTGCCTATTATCTGTATCCCTAACCAGAGTCATTCCTATCGGCAGAATCTCTTTTCTCCATTCTCATGCTGGTTTGGTTCTTAGAGTACACCCTGGTATTTTATGTATATAATACTCTGTATGATTTTTGCTGTTCTCCTTAAGAGTCTGCATCCAAAATCCCAATCTCTCATTATTTCTTGAGCTTCCCCCATGTATCATCATCATTACTTTCCACTTTGAGTTATAGTTTTCTGCTTGTGCTATGTATAAGATCCTTAAATGTGTTCCTCTAAAATACCCCCTCAAATTGGGTAATCCTAGTCTGCCTTGTTCTACTGGAAGAATCAGCTTATCCCACTTGCTGTCCTTCCTTCCCAGATAAAATCCTTCAACTCTTTTTTTAATCGCTATCCACAGCTTCTCCTCTGGTTGATAACAATATGCCTGACCTGTGTATAAAACTAAAGGAACTAAATACATTGCTTGTATCCTAGTATCCATATCCATATAACAAAGCTTCCAGTTTGTCAAATTTTATATTATCTTCTGTTTAGTCTCTTCCCACATATCCTTAGCTGCCACATACTCCTAAATACTTCATTTTATGATGTCCCCATAAATATGGATATTGTTGGACTAATTCGTGTGTGGGTACAGAATTTACTGGTGTTGCCTTTGTATTAGCTTCATTAATTTTGTATCCTGAGAAGATCTGAAACTGTCTTAAAATGTTTCACAACACTGTAATGTCCCTTTCTGGTTTTGTCTTGTATAAAATAATATCATCTGCAAATAGCGCTAGCCTTCCTGACAATTATGGCATCTAGCCTTATCAATTGTTTGCAAATAAATATTAAAGAATTGTAAGCAGCAGCAGATTTTATTTTTCTGGGCTGAAAAATCTCTGTAGATTTTATTTATTTAATTTTTGTATTTCTTTACTGGGAAAGTCCACTAGCCTTAAAAGAGCCAATTTTTAGTGGAGGTCCAGGGAGAAAAGCTCCGACAAGAACATAGATACAGAAAATATAAAACATTAATTGGTACAAAAGTAGATACAGTGTTACACATGATTGCAGTAATTTATACAGAATATACACATAAAAGCAGGAATTTTGTTGGTTGCCAGATTAATTCAATCAGAGATGTATAAACAGAGATATATTAATCAGCATTATTGTACTGGTATCAACAAGTGATAAAATAATAATTATGGATAAAATATCGCCAGTCAGCAGCAGCAGCAAAAAGCAAACGAGTTTATTTATCATATAAGGAGAAGAGGGAGGTTAGGTTGCAGAGCAGGTACATAGCAGGAAGGGTTGAGATGATTTCTCAGTATTTGTTTGGTGGTGGTGCTGCCTGTGTTTCTTATAGAAGGTGGAAGTGAGTTCTGTAGTTTAGCAATGGTAACGGAATAGAGGAATTGACCAGCAGGTAAGGTGGGGACTTTTCTACTTTTAGAAGTAGATGATTTTCAGATATTAGTTGACTGCTGGGTTGGTATTGGGTGAGCAGTGTCAAGAGAGCAGGACAGTCTGTGGGTCTGTAGATTATTTTGTGCACTGTAGTTAGTTGGGTGAATGAGAGATGGTGGTGGAGTTCCAGTCAGCCTAATTGATTCAGTGAGTTGCACTGGTGTGATGTGAATTTAGCCTTGGTGGCAAATTTGGCTATTCTGTTGTAACACATTTCATGTTTGGATTTTGCAGAATTTTTGATATTAGTGAAGAGAGGGGTATCATAAAGGAGACGGGGTAATAAAAAGGTGGTTACAAAGGTTTGTCTAGTATAGAGGGTAAGAAAGTATTGGTGCCTGTAGATTGAGCATACCAAACTTTTCGTGTTTTTTTATGTTATTGTTTATGTGTAGGTCAAAGTTAAGGTTTTCATCTATAATAATGTCTAGTAGTTTAGTGTGTGGGACAACTTCTGTAGTGGTATTGTCTTGGGCTTGTATAGTGAAGAGTTTTTTAATCTAGGGGAGTGTTTTTTTTACGGTTAAAAAGTACTAGTTTAGTTTTTTTTTGGATTTAGGGCAAGATGATTGTTAAGCATCCAAGATTCAGTAGAGGTGAGGGCTTTCTGGTTGATTTGCTGGAGTTCAGAGCTGGAATTTACAGTGCATATTATTGTACCTCATCTCCTTATGTAAGATGTTATTGTTCTCTAAATAACTAGGAATCAGCAAGTGAATTTTTTATGGCTTCACAGAAGAAAAGGGTGGAGGATAATTATATTTGCATCACTTTTATTGTCCTAAGAGAGTAACTTACTTAACCTTTTGGAATGGAACAACCATTACAGTGGAGCCTAAGAACTAGTATGGCGATAAAATATTTGGGACACTTAGAAAGAAGGAAAAAGAGGTTGATTAGGATGATGACAATTATATAATACACACATGCATGCAGATGCCCATAAACGTGTGTATATATTTGTGTGCTTCTGTATAAATGTGTAAAATGCATTTTGTCAATTCCATAATATTAAAAGCTGACTTAGTTGAACTCCCAGAACAGTGAAAATGGCTTCTGGGAGTGTAACCACTTGGCCACCATGGAGAACTTTGCCGTTTTCCTCACATTAGTGCAATCTTGGAGTTGGTATATTTAGTTGGGGATATGTGGGAGCTTCCCACATTGGGGGTGTGTGGGGGAAAATGCCCCCCCCCCATTTTGCTGGGTTTTATGTGCCTCATTTTGTTGCATTTCAATGGTGGCCAAGTGGTTACATTCCTGGAGGCCATTTTCGCTGTTCCTGGAGCTCGACTAACTCAGCTTTCAATATTATGGAGTCAACAAAATGGGTTTTGATAATATGTCACTTTGACATAATGCAGTAAATCTATATATATATATATATATATATATATATATATATATATATATATATATATATATATATATAGTTACACCCACACACATATGCACATGTACTTACACATACACACACGCACACACACACACACACACACACACACACACACACACACACACACACACACACACACAGTCATCATGTGCATTTAAACACAGATAAAGTACTTCTGATTTCCTTTCTTTAATGTTTTTAATGCAAGGGCACATAGCAAACATACGGTAAAGTATATTCAGCTGTATATTATGGTTGCCATCATTTGCCAGATTTCCTTTGGGTACTGAAAAAATGCTCATGCATTCTACCACTGTAATGACTGACTCAGAGTCAGTATGAGTCTCTTACCATGGATCCGTGTACCAGATATGCATCACTCTTTGGAAGGATGTCACAAAAAGCATAAAAGACCTTTTTATGAACATTATCAGTGCACCTACTTGATAGGGTTGCCACCTGCCTCTCTTTATGCAGTTCTCTCCTCTGTGTGTGTATGGGGAGGGGGACTTGAAAATGGTAAATGTGTTGATACTTTACAAGAAAAATATTTTCTGACTTTCCTCTAAATGTCACATAAATCTTTGATACTACATTTAAGTTATCTTAACATATAAACCATTATAAATAACCAACATTTAAAGCTTAGGATTTCAATACTGAGATGCTGCTTATGTTAATTTGTCAGAAGAGGTGACAACTGCATTTAAACCTCTGACTGACCTAAATGCTTTGTTTTGCTATGAAGGGAGTGTTAAGTTCTCCTCTTCCTCTCTGAAATAAAAACAGTGGAAAACAGTTCCACAACTTTCTGTTTGCTGTGCTCCTGACATTAGGGGGATTAATTGCCCATCTAAGATTAAGAGTACCTGGTAGGGTAAACTACAGATTTATCTGTGTCTATGGTATGTCATGCAGGGGGAGACAGATTCCTCTGCAAAGTATGTGAGAAGTTAAGCTTAAAGAAAAGTAGGTGGGCTTTCCCTTCCTTTGATTCCAAGGCAAGGAAATTAAAGTTTTAAAAAGTACAAGCAGATTTATGGTACCTACACAATACTGGAACCATATTGTAGGCAGAAGAGCAACCTAAGGAATGAGTTAAACTATAGGAGGGGGCGGAGATTACCTTTAAAGAAACCAGACCTAAGAAAGATGTGGATGCCATAAGAAGCTATGGGTGTTAACTGGACAAATACAAAAAAAGGTACTCTAGGCTTGAATATCACAAACTGCACTGGAGGACAGTTTTAAAAGCAGATGCATATTAATCAGTACACATTTGTGATGTTCTGAACAATTATTTCCAGTCAAATGTTCTAGCACAAGAAAATCTAAAAACAAAAACGTCTAGAGTGCTGTATTGTATGGTTGTGATTATGGAAAAAAACACTGGCATTTGTTTTGCAGTTGGTATTTGTTAGGTAGAGTGCTGTGTTTGTGTTGTGGTCAGGATTGTGCTGTTTGATTGTTTGCTTATGATGTATTTGGTGTGCATTTAATTTTTTGAGAAAGGAAACAGAACTCTTTTTCACATAAGTATTTGTTTTATAGTCCCTAGGATTATGAAACATTTTAGATCTGTTTTCTGAAAATTTTTTTTTCACAGTCACTGGGGTTAAGAAACGTTTTTTTTTTTTCTTTTGCATTTTGGTAAGTGATTTTGCATGAAGAGGAAGAGTGAATATGCACAGGATGGGACATCAGCCTCTTAAAATGTCCTCATCTAGGCTGATCATATACATTTCCTAAGATGGATGATATAAAATATACTAAGGAGATAGACATAACTTCAACTCTTTTTTCCTACTTCTGTAGAAAAGTTGGATGGATGTCTACCACTCCCACAAACCCACAGAAACATACTACATATAAACAGCATTCTCCCACATCAGTGCAGGTCTGCCTATAGCCAGTTCAATTCAGAGAATTCATAGCCTGCAGTTTGCAAACACTATGGCAGGAAAAAAATTTCTGCAGTGACTGTCAACCTTATGTTAAATAGACTAGGCCAGCAGTAGTTGCTGTCTCAGACCCTGTAACTTTTCTTGTTAACAGGTACCCTTAATGACTGCTGACCTGTAGAGGGAAGTACACATCACAATGCTATGTAATGGTGGAAGTAAGGCACTATGGAATAAATACCAAATTGTCTTCATACTCAGCATCCCCTGCAAATGATCTAGAGAAAAAGTAATTCATAACAAAATCAATGACTTCCTTTCACTGAAAGACCTTATCTGTGACATATATGCCTATAGAAATTACACCCAGACTGTTCAGAGGAGGTTATTCCCTTCATCCTTGTTAGGGTATGTAGAAAGAATCCTGCAAATGCTGTTTTCCTAGATGTCACAAAAGCCTTTGATACAGTGAACTTTGGTTATTTGCTTATTAGCACCTTGAACACTTTTTTGTGAATACTCACACACAAAATACAGTGTTTGTGACATTGATTTGACCTGTTTCCTTAACTGAGTGGCTTACCAATTAAAGTCAGAGAACATATGAAAAAACATGAGACCGAAATCCCACTTACTTGACTTTCAAAAGACTGAGATGAAAAGCCTGAAACTCCAGACCAACCTTTCGGAACACTGACAGATCACTATGGGTAAGTAACTGATTGGCCAGCATGTTGACCTTTGTCTCTTACATCCACGGTAATGCGATCTCAGAGTTGGTATATTTAGTTAGGGGGTGTGGGGGGCAAAGCCCCCGCATGGATGGATTTTTTTTGGTTTGGTTTTAGTGTGCTTGTGGGGTTGGACAAGTGGTTACTTACCCATAGTGATCTGTCAGTGTTCTGAGCGGTCCATCTTCTGGAGTTTTGAATTTTTCATCTCGGTCTTTTGAAAGTCATGTAAGTGGGACTTCGGTCTACTGAAGTAGACCCATATGTCGACTTTTGAAAGTCATGTAAGTGGGACTTCGGTCTACTGAAGTAGACCCATATGTCGATATATAGTCTTTAGTAGTGTGTCACGATTATTTGCTCAGCATCTACCTCCGCAGAGCTACTCTCTCTAACTCAAACTACCTTCAACACTGTAGAAACTTGGTTTACTAGACGGTACCTCCTCCTCAATGCTAAAAAAACAAAACTTCTCCTTTTCACTCCTACCACTCGAGCCTCCCCATTAAACTTCAACATTTTGTCTAATGACACCACTGTTATCTCTCCTGACACGTCAACTAAACTGCTAGGAATAACCATCGACAGCAATCTCACTTTTGATCAACACATTAATAACATCATCAAAACTGTTAATAAAAAAAAAAAATTGGATCATTATACCGTATCAAACCTTTTCTCACACCTTCTACCAGAGCTACTATTGCCCACTCCCATCTTATATCTACTCTCTTTTACGCCTCACCTATTTTCACTAACCTTAAGAAGGCCAACCTAAATAAACTAGCAACTTGTTACAATAGCATTGCCCGCTTTGCCACAAGTAACCCTTTTGGAACACATCACTGTCATAACCTAAAACTCCTAGGCTGGCTTGAGCTACAAAACTGTCTTTTGATCTCACAACTTACCATTGCTCACAAGATACTTTACCAACCTTATAATACCCCTATACTTTCTCAACTTTTAATCCCTTATAATAATCTTACCTCCCTTCGATCTTCTTCTAAACTCATGACCAAATCTGTAAAGTCCCATAACTTAGCTGGTGACTCTCTGTTCACTAATACTGTAGGAAGGATATGGAATCAGCTACCCAATGATATCACTCTAACCTCCTCCTTACCACTCTTCAAACAAAAAATCAAACTGTACTTCCAAAATCACTGGCTCTGTTCCTGTAGGACTCCTGACTAACCTTCTTCTTTCCCCCTACTCTACTCGAACTTTACACTATACTTATTAACTATACTTATTCCTTCTTCTTATTGACATGTTGCTCTCCTCTTATGCTCTGACCCACTCCTCCTTTTTCTCTCCCCTGTCCTCTTTTCCATCTTCTTACCCTTCTCCTCACTAGACTATTGCTTCTTTCTCTCTTCCTCCTTTGTATTTCTTCTGTAATTCCCTTCTTATCTCCTGTTCTACTTCTTCTCTCCAACGGATTATCGAAAACATGTTGCTAATCTTGACCTTTTGTAATGCTTCTACTGAACGACTATATTTTTGTGTGTTCCTTAGGTATTTTGTTTTTTCGTGTTACTAAATGTATATTCTTATTGTACTTATTTTTTATAAATTGTCTCTTGGTAATTTAGTATGTGTGGAGCTTTTCTCCCCGGGCCTCTACTGAAAATGGACATATATCCAGCTAGACTAGCCCGATTAACAAATGTAAAATAAAATAAAATAAATAAATAAAAAAAAAAAAAATATATATATATATATATATATATATATATATATATATATATATATATATATATATGGGTCCCAATAATTTTGTTGAATGATACTTTTGTTGGCATCTATTTGACGCAGTTTGGTCAACTAAACATATAGTTGACAGGTGTGCGAGATTGACATTCCCATGGTAGGGGAACATACCCTTTCCCTGGGCATTATGCAATCTCAGAGTTAGAATATATAATTAGCAGGGGATGTGTAGGAGGTGCAGCCACCACATGGGGGTATACGGGGGATTACCCCCTGCAAAAAAAAAAAATGCTTTCTTTATGTTTTTTTTTTTTAAAGTTTTACATGCGCTAAGATTAATTCTTGGTGGATCAAGTAGTGTGTCAATGTGCATAATGTTGATCAATTTGCTTCAACATTATGCATGTTGACACGAAATCAATTTAATCAATTTAAGTATATATGTATATATATATATATATATATATATATATATATATATATATATATACATACACACACACACACACACACACACACACACACACACACACACGCACACGCACACGCACACACACACGGACAAAATAATGCAGCTAATCAAATAGCATGTTTTTAGTATGTGGGAGAAAACCAGATTACCTACAGAAAACTCATGCAAAACATGAAAAGAAAATGCATAGTTCCATAGTTATCTGAGGTCAGTATTGAGTTCTGGACCCTGAAACTATAAGGTAGAGATAGTAGAAGTAAGCCACCAAACAGAACAATGCTAGTTCCTGCTGAAATTCTGAGGAATGCAATTGAAATCCTTGGAACAGAGAATCCAGACATGTGAAAGGGTAAATATATATACTAATTCTTAGGTTGCAGTACCTTACAGTATGCTGCTTGTACTGAGATACAGTGGTCTAAGAGTTAGTATTTATAAATGGCAGGGGTATCGTGGTACAACCCCAATGCCAGGAGCATGCTGGAGCAAAGCCATCTGCAAAAATAAATGAATAAATAAATAAACAAATAAATGATCATAACATTACAGAAAATGTCAAGATTTGTTTTATTCTTTGATGATCATATTTTTATTTTTTTTTTAAGCAGCAAGACTCTAATTATGGGTCTTCTGCTTCCATTAGCAACAGACAGGAGACATTGCTAGTTGTTTGCCATTATGAAGATATGCAGGTAAATCACCAAAACAAAACTATTGCATAATATGGCCAAAAGCTTAGGCAATAATGAAAAAAAATTATCACTGATATTTGCCCATAATTTGCATGGTTTGAGAGACTGTGACGGTTTATTTTAATTTTACAACTATATATAAAATGTTCAACTTTCTGTTAATATCTCAAAACTCAATAAAGCAAGCAGACTGAAAAAAACTGCTTGTTTGCATCTGAAACTTCAAGTATGGTTGAACAAAAATGCGCTGATACTCTGTGTGTAGGTGCTCTGGTAGCGTAGTCGCCTCACAGTAAGACGCTGTCCGGTTCGATTCTCAACTAGAGCATCTTCTGCATGGAGACATGTGTGAATGGGCATACCTTGGTTGAAGGTTGTGCATCAGGGCTGGTAACTCGGCATGTAAAAATTAACTACCAATAATTAGCGGACCGGAGTTCCGCTGTGGCGACCCCTAACCGGGAAAAGCCGAAAGATGCAACAACATAAAGCTATTACAGAAATCAGAGGAAGGAATTCTTCACATTATAGTACAGTTTGAATGTATTGGCTGTGATCATGTTAAGGAAGAGCTCTTAATGAACAACATTGTTTCTGCTTTGCCAGCATTTAATGCTCGTTTATATATATATATATATTTATATATATATATATATATATATATATATATATATATATATATTTTTATATATATATATATATATATATATATATATATATATATATATATATATATATATATATATATATGGTTCTACTTCACTTCACCTAAAGCTCACAATTAGTACTGGCAGTCTGTATAGCGCTGTAAGGCTACCTGTTTGGTATCTACTTCTCTAAAGTACAGGCTAACACAGAAGGTCTTTGGCTAACTGAGTTTGCAGATGACTGCAAACTAGGGGCCATAATCGAAACTCCTAATGATGTGGACAAACTACAAAAGGTCCTCACTGAGACAGATGCCTGGTGTCAAAGCCATGGCCTCAAGCTCACTGCCAAAAAGTGCATTGTCATCCCCTTTGGTAAAAACTCTGTAACCATGAAGTACCACATAGACGGTAGTCTACTTAACACCGAAAGTGTGATAAGAGACCTTGGGACACAGGTGGACAGTAGTCTCTCCTTTGATAATCACATCGCCACAGTGGTCAGGAAATCCTTCTACATGGCACACCTCATCACAAAAGGTTTCTCATCCAGAAAAAAAGAGGTCATTGTTCCCCTCTACTCATCACTCATTAGACCCATTATAGAGTACAACGCACCTTTTAGTATGTACCTCACAAGACATCTACAACAACTGGAAAGACCACAGAAATACCTCACAAAGACGATTACTGGCCTCAAACAGATGCCCTATGCAGACCATCTCAAAAAAACTCCAGCTTTACTTCGTCGTCTATCGCCTACTCAGAGCCAATCTCTGCCTAACATACAAAGCTATGTCAAACCCAGAGCTGTTGGACATGCTCCACTTAAAGAAATCTCAATCCCTCTGAGCTACACACTCTAGGGACCTAAACCTTGTCATCACAAAAAACAGAACATGCTGGAGTGATAGATTCCTGTTCCAGAGACTTCCCATGCTCTGGAACTGACTACCTATGTATGTCAAAACGAGCTCCTCATTAGCACTCTTCAAGAAAAATCTTGATGATTGGATGGGAAATAGGAAATTCACTCCGGGGATCACTTCTGTGACCTGCTTGACAGGGGCACAGGAAAATAATTTTCTTGGGTGGCAAAAGCCAGGGTACCTTTTTGGCTAGGCTTATATAGGCCATAGGGGGCCAATAGCTTAGTACCTACCTATGAACCTATAAAAGGTAGATGTCCTTTTCCCCACTGTAGTGTGACCCTGAAGTTAGTATATATAGCTAGGTTGTTTGTGGAGGGCATTTATATATATATATATATATATATATATATATATATATATATATATATATATATATATATATATCTATAGAGTCACTACTGAATCCTGAAATTACACAATCCCAAAGCCCAAAATACAGAGACTACAAGCCCAAAACCCCACATTACCGAAATGTTAAAAGGGCGAAATTCAAAATCGCGAAAGTACTACATACATACAGCACACACACAAACATACACACAGCCTCCTCCCATAACAAAACAACCCACCCTACACTAAAGATAAGCAGGGGGACTTTGCCCCTGCACCCTACTTTAATATTCTAACTCTGAGATCGCACAAACATACACACAAGGCAAACTCACAGCCACACATTACAGCCCCTCACAGACACACACACACACACACACACACACACACACACACCACAGTCACAACACACACTTACACACACTAAAGCCCCTGACAAACACATTTACACACAAATACTTACGTGAACCGTAACACCAGAAGCACTAATTCAAAATCCCTTGACATCGGGATTTTGAATTTCGCTCTGGTCTTTAATGTGGGTTTACACGACACATCGCCTCGAGCTTTTGAAAATCAAGATTTCAAAAGTTCGAGATTTAGTAGTGTTCCCATATATATATATATATATATATATATATATATATATATATATATATATATATATATATATATATATATATATATGTGTATATATGGATCTACCTGACTACATCGACAGTTCACAACACCGACAACTACTTCACCGACACCACATAATCGACAGTTCACAAACACGACACCACATACACTCGATACATAATAACAACAAACAAAACAAATCCCCTGTCCAAAACCCACACACACAACACAAGCACACCAAAATCCTTACAAACCAACACTAACCCTTACATACACAACGATCTACAACCCTAACCGAAACCCTAACCCTAAGGTCCGTCACTATCGCACACTCACCTAACCCGCGCCCTAACCCTACACCCTAACCCAAAAAATATCACTACTGCACCCTTACCTAACCCCTAACCCTAACTCACTTATCCCACCCCTATCCCTACAGACCGTCAACATCGCACACTTACCTTACTCGCACCCTTACCTAACCAGCGCCCTAACCCTAACTCACTTATCCCACCGCTATCCCTACAGACCGTCAACATCGCACTTACCTTTTCACTCGACCCTAACGGCCGTCACAACCGCATACTTACACATCCTTTCCCCATCTCAGTGTTCTCAGCGTTGGTGTCTTCCTCCATCGGTCTTCTGCCTTGTCGATCTTCTGGCGCTTTGTCGGTGTTATGACGTGTCGATCTAGTCAGGTAGATCCGTATATATATATATATATATATATATATATATATATCTATATATATATATATATATCTCATCTGGTTTGGATTTATATTGTTCAGTAAAACCAAACTAGATGGGGGGCTATCCCCCCAACACCCCACAGCGGCAGAGAATGCCAGTACTAATAGTCAGTAAAATTAGTTTTAGGTGAAGTGAAGTTTAGGTGATTTGGTCTCTGTGAAATGGGATCTGAGGTTTGTTTTAGGCTGGTAGTGAATAATTTTCCTCATCAACTTAGAGTGAATGAAATAAGTATTCCAGCACAGTGCTTGAATCAAAATCATTTGGTTGCCCTGTTATCTAAATGCTTAGTTAAAAAAAAAATAAGTCTTGCCTGCCTGTAATTCCCCCACTTCTACACATATGGTACTCCTCAGTTATCAAGCACTGACCTCATATTGCCTCTGTCCTGAACAACCTGGGTTCCTCAGAGATAAGTTCTTCGCCCTGTGTGCATTTGTAAATAATATGTAAAGTACTTAAATTCAATAAATACTGTTACTTTGCACTACTGCCAAATTAATAAAAGTTCAAGAAGGCCTTCAGTAATTCTATTCCAGCTTGTTAATGTGCCTCTGTAATGACTGCTGTTCTGCCATTACAAAAAGTGGTTTTATATGGAAAAATGTGCAAAGCAATGTAATTACTAATGCAATTGAAAAAAAAATACTGTGATCATCATATTCAAGTGTTTAGGAAAGTATCTCTGACAGCAAACATGCTTCAGAGAAAGCTATCAATACACTACAGAGTAAAAGCCTAGTGAACTGCTGAAGTTGGAAAAGTACTTCTCAAGAAACTGATTTAGTAAAGCTAGAACACACCTCACCTAATTGTACAAAAATGACTGCTGGCATTGCACAGGTGACTGTTATCCTAAAAGGTGTTCAGGAAGCACATACTGTGAAACAGTTTCATCTGCATACAGCCTGGAGTATTATGCAGACTTTTATTATTTACACTCTGCTGCCAGGACCCATAGAAGCTACTATCCCCTCATCTATACACCCAGTCCAGGAACTCAGATATACTAACATTACACAGAACTATTATATTTATTTATTTATGTATGTGCATGTTTTTGCTTGTTTACTTGGTTCATCTTGATATAGAACCTATTTTCAGAGTAGTGACAGGAAAAAAGCACAACTGCATAGCACAGGACATCTTTTCAAATGTCCATTGTGGGACTTTTTTATGCCACTGCAAGGTTTTGCAGGACAAACCACACTCACAACCAGCGTGCAAAAGACTGAGCTTTATTTTTGTGCCAATATAAAACTCACTCTTGGAGAAATTATGCTTCACTTGTGTCATGTAACATTAACGAATTTCACTTACAAAATAAATGTGTTTATGTAATGATTAGCGGAAACGTTGAAAATACTTTTTGTTATGAAATTTCAGGGCATTTGCAATTTTTCATTTTTTTTTTTCAGGATACAACTACATTTTGGAAACAGACTGATATAATATGATTGTCCCTTCTTACTTACCTTCATAAACAATTAATTGTTGATTTGAACTTCTGAAATAGTGGTGGTTTTTGTGGGGTATTTGTTTCTGATGAAGTTCTTGGATTAAAGGATGAAAAGTACTTAAAATACCCTGTGTCGGAGCTGATTTCTGGTATTGCAAGCAGTTTTTGGATTATTTCATTTTGTGGGTGAGGAGGTTGTTTGTTTTGTTCACATTTTCAGTTTTGGTGTCAACGCTGCTTTGTAGTCATGGACTCTACTCAAGACACTTTAATGGATCTCACCACCCATGACATTCCTGAAAGTTTGGTCAGCTTTCAGGATAAAATGTTTGCAGTTACTGTTGGCGCTATACAAAAAGGGTTCTCTCGTTTACAGGGTTGCCTTGGAGATAGTGTCAACATCGCTCATTCTCAGCAAGCCCGGGAAAACATTCCTACGGTAGTACAATGGTCATTGGTGAATCTGGCTCAAGGGAGTAGCTGAAATGAGAGAGCTAAAGTTGTATTTGGCCCAAGGAGTGAAATTAATGCATCGACAGTTGTGTTTGAGGATAGTGACGTGGTTTCTCATATTTTTTGTTCTGTTGAGAATCCGTTTTGTTTCGTCAATGGAGACACCGCTGTAGATGAACAAATAAGTGATTCCCAGACGAACGACGTACCTGACGATTTTTAAGTATGTAAAACTAGTATATTTACTCTTAAAAGGCTATCTACTAGGACTGTCAATTTACAACTAGAGATAGCCTATTTAGAAGAAAACGTTAAAAATAATTGTGTACCTCGTGGACTGAGATGCTTTAGATTTCCCAGTTGTGTTAATGAGGGTGATGGCTTGTACAAACAATTGGTAGATTTATTCAATAATACTGGGTTGGCCATGATGAATTTGCTCATTTCCCACTACAAAAAAAAAACTTTACAAGAACTAAAGGGAGAAATGGAGACTTTGGAAAACCATTAAGACCTTTAAATGTTTTGCCAGATTTAGGACCTTGTATAGTGGGATTTCTGTTAAGGTTGACAGATTAAAAAAGACTGTTATCCAAAGGAAGCAAAAGAAATTAAACAGAGATTTTACAGAGTAAAAAAGAAACTTGGCTTACCCAGTACAAATTAAGAATGTCAAGTTAAACAATAGAACTTTATATGACAATGGGATGTTAAACAATGAAAAGTCTGACCCTGAGATGAATAGTGTTGAGTCTTCTAAGGTGGTGACGGATGATAAGGGCCACCCTGAAACTAACACACCAGTCACTGACAATCAGACAGTAGCCAAAGGTAGAGTCTCAGGTCATTCATCAGCAAATGGGGGACCTTTTTTAATGGACAAGTCTGGCAATCAAGAAACTCCCAAATGGTCCAACAACAACAAGAATGCCAAACGTCAATGGAAAAGCAAAAAGAAATATTAAATTTTGGTGGTCAAGGAGACTTTGCTATAGACGTTTTGAATTTGAGTGGGGATGAATTGCATGATGATGTTAGAACAATGTTACAACGGGGTTTGTCTTTCATCCCCATTAATAGGATGAATGAAACCAATTTAATTATTGATTTTAGATTGTATTTGCGAAAGCTCAATTTAAAATACATTTGCAATGATTTGGCAGTTCAGCATGTTCTAAATGATGAATTTAGAAAGAAGAGTACTTATAATCCTGTTTTAAATGCCACTTTGCAAGTTTTTGGTAGGTTGTGTGAAGAGCAATTTAGAAATGTGCATCAGTGGGAATCCAGTTTCGTCAATCTTTCTCAAGGTGAAAAAATGCCTTATTAGATCTAGCGGGCAATAAAGAGCTGCGAGTGATGAAAGCTGACAAGGGCGGGGCAATTGTTATCATGAAGGCAGCAGATTATGAACAAGCTATTCAGGATCTGTTAAGTGATGTCAATAATTACAGACAAGTATCTAGCGTTGAGATACAGAAACGTTTCAAAAGGGTGGATGTTGAGTTATTTGACCTGTTCTGTCAGCGTAGTATTAGTCATTCTACTTATAGAAATTTACAGGTTGAATATCCTAAATTGGCTGTTTTATTTGGTATACCTAAAGTGCATAAGGACATATCACATCCACCCTTTAGGCCTATTGTGTCAGTGGCTTATTCAAAAATGGAACCTATTTCTTTGTGGTTATTCCAGATTTTGAATCCAGTAATTCAATGTTCTTTGTCATTTTTACGTGATTCTTGGCAGTTACTTGAAATGTTGAACACTGTTAAGGGCATGAATGATCAGTGTTGTTTTGCATCTTTAGATGTTGTATCCCTGTATACCAGTATTAACCAGGAAATTGGTTTAGAGTATCTCAGAGAGTATCTAACTGGTTATTCAGGCTTTGGTCATGATAAGATCAACACTGTTTATCAGTTGATGGAATTAGTGTTAATTAACAATTTTTTCAAGTTTGGAGAAACATTCTTCCAACAGACCTTTGGGATAGCTATGGGATCAAGAGTTGCCCCCTCCTTTGCCAACCTTGTGATGGCAATGTGGGAAAACAAGTTTTTGTTCCAACATGATCTGGCTACTAATATTTTGATGTATAAACATTACATTGATGATTTGTTTTTTATTTGGAGAGGTGATTTTTTCCTCCTTTACAGTTTTCGTTTCCTACTTAAACACAAGTACTGCTTTTTTTAAATTTTACTATAGATAGTTTTGGGCGTGCCATTGATTTCCTTGACATCCATCTAGAGTTTGATCCTAATCAGAGTGAATGTTCTAGTAGGATTTTCAAGAACTCCACCTTCATCAATCAATATTTGCATAAGGACAGTCTGCACCCTATGCACATGAAAACAGTATAGTAAAGGGGCAATTTATACGTTTAAGTAGATTGACGAGCAATTTGGATATTTTCTTGGAAGAATCAGATAAGTTAAAAGGCTTTTTTATGATGAGAGGGTATGATGCTTTTTGGATTCAACATATAGTCCAAGAAGTCATGGAACTTAGGAACAATTCAACTAGTCCTATTTTAAGTTCTGATAGAACAGTTATTTCTTGTCCTTTTAGTTCTATAATTTAAACTGGCTTTTCCCATACCTATTTCCAACAACATGATGTTAGTTAGAAACATCATTTTAGAGAATTGGAAAGTGGTTTTGGGACATCCAGATTTAGCCAGTATTGTGGGTGTTAAACCCGTGTTTACATACAAAAGGGTTGTGAATGTGAAAAGTATTCTTGAAAAAGATTCAAGTACCTATTCCAATAAAACAAGTGGGTTGTTTGGTACTTTTCCATGCGGCCATTGCAAACAGTGCAGATACATTGCCAGCACAAGTTCTATTGAGATTAAACATGCTAAGAAGACCATTTGGGCATCAGGCCATTTTGATTGTCAGTCCAATTGTGTAGTATATGCAGCTACATGTTCCTCCTGTTCCTGTTTCTATATTGGTAAAACCATCAGAAGTTTGAACAGGAGGATTTACAAACACATTTTGGCTATTAGGAATAAGGATTTCAACAATGCCCTAGCTAGGCATGCAGCTTATTGTGCAAATTATAAAAAGTTTTCATTTTTTGTGGTAGATCATGTTTCTCCAGATATATTCTGTGGAGAATTTAAGACAGCACTTGAATGTAAAGAAAGTAGATGGCAAATTTATTTGGCTGCTGATCAGTTTCCAGGTCTGAATGAGACAGTAAATATAAAATGCTTTCTGCAAATGCTGAGGTTATGAAAAAAATAGTGAAGTATTTAAGACACAGATTATTTATTGTATCTATATTTTATATTTATTTTTTATTTGTTTTTACAGTTATTTAAACAGTTAAATTTATGAAACAGTTTTTTTTATGATGGTTCACTTTAAGACCTGTATTAATTAATTATCAAGTGATTTGACTAATTGATCTTATACATGTTGATTGTTCAGTATAAATAGTGGTGGTTTTTGTGGGGTATTTGTTTCTGATGAAGTTCTTGGATTAAAGGACAAAAAGTACTTAAAATACCCTGTGTCTGAGTTGGTTTCTGGTATTGCAAGCAGTTTTTGGATTATTTTGTTTTGTGGGTGAGGGGGTTGTTTGTTTTGTTCATGTTTTCGATTAACAAATTTCACTTACAAAATAAATGTGTTTATGCAATGATTAGCATAAACTTTGAAAATACTTTTTGTTATGAAATTTCAGGGCATTTGCAATTTTTCATTTTTTTTTTGCAGCATACAACTACATTTTGGAAACAGTCTGATATGATATGATTGTCCCTCCTTTCTTACCTTCATAAGCAATGAATTGTTGATTTGAACTTCTGAAGTTCTATGTCTTGTCAGTGCAATAGCTGACTTGTTTGGAGACATACAGATAGTGTAGAATTTTTTCTCCCTTAATTTTTTTTTTGGTTCAGGAAAGAATACAGGGAGATGAACTGATTGAGTTAAAATGAACTCTAAAACCACTATTGGCATGGAAGAAGGATTTGGTCTTAAGGATTCCTATCTTTATGAAAGATGAGATGGGGCTAGATCACAATAAGAGCTTGCACCTCAGTTACTGTTATAGATGAGGTCAGATCAGTGAGCAATACCGTTTTCCATGTTATGAACTTTAAATCAGCCTTGTGATCTAGTTCAGCTGCAAAAGGTATACATTTTTCTAATCCAAAGTGAAGATCCCATGGAGTCACTTTTTTTCGGTGGATGAATATGTACTAACCCTTTCAGAAACTACTTCACTTGAGATAAAGAAGAAAGGGGGTATCTATGGGCAGGCAGGCAGAAATGGCAGAAAGATTTTAACAACTTGCATAAATATTATGGAACCAATGAGGATTGTACCATAAAAGGATCTCAGTTCATTTTATTATCAAAATTTTAAAATATTCTGTATTACTATTATAGTTCATAACTACAGAGAGCTGTCAGTTACAGTCCTTTTACGTACTTTACCGACCTGCTTTGCATTACAAATGGGGCTACTCCAGCCTTCTTGCCCAAAAACCTGAGATACCAAATCAAAAAGGAAAGC
>NC_056738.1:341007141-341047141 GCF_019279795.1 Protopterus annectens | reverse complement strand
TTGGCTTTCGCCGCCCCCTTAGATTAGTTCCCTGTGCCTCTGTCCAGCAGACCCATTGAAGTGATCCCTGGGGTAAACTTTCTGTTTCCCATCCACTCGTCAAGGTTTCTCTTGAAGAGGGTTAGCGAGGAGCTTTGCCTAACGTAGATTGGAATCTTGTTCCAGAGCATGGGAAGTCTTTGGGACAGGAATCTATCCCTTCAGCAAGTCCTAATTATTGTTGTGGTGAGGTTTAGATCCCTGGAGTGTGTAGCTTGAGGGGATATGGTTTTCTTTAGGTGGAGCATGTCCATCAATTCTGGGTTGGACATGGCCTTGTATGTCAGGCAGAGATCACCTCTGAGTAGGCGGTATGCAACCGAGTACAGTTAGAGTTTCTTCAGTCAAGCTGCATAGGGCATCTGCTTGAGGCCAGTGATCCTCTTGGTGAGGAACTTCTGTGGTCTTTCCAGTTGTTGCAGGTATTTTGTAAGGTACATCCCAAATGGGGCATTGTACTCTATGATGGGTCTGATGAGTGATGCGTAGAGGGGCCCAATGACCTCTTTTGATCTGGATGCAAACCCTTTTGTGATTAGGTGGGCCACATAGAAGGATTTTCTAACCACTGTGGCAATGTGATTATCAAAGGAGAGGTTACTATCTTCTTGGGTCCCCAGATCCCTTATTACGTCTTCTGTATTTAGGGGGCTACCACCTATGTGGTAGTTTGTGGGTACTTTGTTTTTTCCAAAGGGGATGACTATGCACTTTTTGGCATTTAGCTTGAGTCCATGGTTTTGACACCAGGTATCTGTCACAGTGGGACCCTTTTGGAGGATATCTGTGTCAGCCGGTGAGTCAGTTGTCTGCAAACTTGGTCATCCATAGTCCTCCTGTGTTTGCCTGTACCTCTGAGAAGTATATGCCAAACAGGAGGGGTCCTAGGACTGAGCCCTGGGGAACACCACTTGTAACTGGTTTAGATTCAGACCTAGCTCCTGCAACTCTTACCATGTGGGTTCTGTCAGTGAGCCAGTTGGCAACCCATCTTGTGATGTAAGGGTTTATGTTCAGGCTGGTGAGCTTGTCTATAATGGTGTGAAAAGTCTTTGTGAGGTCTAGATAGGCTGTGTGGACCATCTTTCCCTTGTCTATAGCCTTGGTAACTTTCTCAAAGAAGTCCACCAGGTTTAAGAGGCATGATCTCCCCTTAACAAAGCCAAACTGGGTCGGGTCCAGTGTTTGGAGGTTTCCAATGTCTCTGTTAATGCGATCCATGATGACGCTTTCCATAGCTTTGCAGACCAAGCTAGTCAGGCTTATAGGGTGATAGTTCCCGGGGTCCGTTGTGGCTCCACCTTTGTGGAGCGGAATAACTGTTGCTGAGCACCACTCTGTGGGCACATAGCCTGTGGAGAGGCTGAATTTAAACAGTGTGTTTAGGTGAGGGGTTAGTTCATCTTTGAGCTCATGTAGGATGCAGCCTGGGACACCATCCGGTACCACTGATGCTGTGCTTTTGGCTTTGGAGAGGGCTGTTTTAACCTGAGTGTCTGTGATTTCAGGGGCACTAGATTCTTCTGGTATAGTTGTGGGCCCTTTTGGGGGTGAGAGGGGAGGTGAAGTTTGCACTGAACCTGTCTGGCAGGATGTTGACTATAACGGTCAGTTCAGTGTATTTTGTGCTATTCTGCACTGACTCCAAGCAGATCTGAGAATTGCCACTTAGATTCTTGCCATAGCTAAAGAATGCCTTGTGGTTATCTTTGGAGTCCATGGCAATTTTTCTTTCGAAGCTAGCCTTGGATGATTTTATGAGGGAACATAGTTTCTTGCTGATACTGATCAGGGATGTCTTCCCTTCTTGGGATTTTACTCTTTTCTGTACTAGTTTCCTCCTTCTATTGTACAGCTTGTTTATGGCAAGGGTCCACCAGACTGGATTCCTTTTCTTGGAGGAGCGAGTCTTGGTTTTGTTTGGGATAGCACTATCCATGCATTCTTGTAGGTGCCCGTAGAGTGCATTAGTAAATGATTTTGCAGCTTGGACAGCGTTATCCTTTAGCATAGGGGCTTTGAAACTTCCCACCTCGGTCTTAAGTAACGTGAAGTTTGCTTTTGAAAAGTTTTTCATGGTAGTTTTTTTGACCGGGGGGAGGGGGTGGCAGAATGTGGATATCCAGAGTGATTAGTTTATGGTCAGATCTAACCAGCGAGGGGTTGACCTCTGGTGTGGAACACCGGTCGCCCATGTTGGTGATGACCAGGTCCAATATGTTGTCACCTCTGGTGGGGGTGTTGACCAGTTGATCCAGGGTGTTTGAGTTTATAAATTCTAGGAAATGTTGGGCAAGGGAGTTCATACTTGAGTAGTTCTCCCAGTTAATTATTGGGTAATTGAAATCACTCAGTATCAGGGTGTTTGGTAGGACCTTTATGTTTCCAGTGTTTCCAGGAATGCAGAATGGGGGTCCTGGGACATGGTGGGTGATCTGTAGTAAGCTATAATTTGAATAGCAGTTTTGCCCATTGTTAGTTGCATCATGCTGTGTTTCTTTAGTTTATACATAGAATCCATTCATCATTTATATATTTAGTTGAAATCTTGTCCTGCATCAATCCCCACCCATTTCCATGAAAGAGGGAAAAATATCTAGAGAAATTATTATTTCTATCGCAATAGTTTGTATGAACATTGGCCACCATTTTTCAGTTGGAAAATATTGATTGAGAATTATTAGTTGCAATATTTTAAAATAATACATTTAGTCATCTTCGTCATCATAGATGCTAATACAACTAAGTTTGCTTTGTATTCTGGTAGATATAAATTGGTACATAAAAATAATCGTTCATGTGAAAATACTGTTGAAGCAACATTCTGTCATATCAAATGAATAAAGTGTATTGCTTTTTTTCCACCATGACACTATTCTTGGACATGGCCACCATGTATGGAACCAGCTCCCAATTCCCCACATCCATGCCAACAAGATTTATTATAAATCCACTTCGGTTTATTCAGGGTCCAGTACATACAATAATGCATTACTTGCTGGATGGTCCAATTTCTAAAAAAAAATTTTAAAAATCTGATATTTGTTCCATAATGTATAAAATTCCTTGATTCTTATATCATGTTCAGTCTCATAATTCCAATTATATATGATTTTTGCAATGTAATCATAATTTATAACTCTGGTAATTTTCATTAATTTTGCCAGGTTTCTTTTATTATGAGATATAAGGCCTTTTTACCAAATGTAAACAATATTTTTTCCAGTATGAAAAAAATTATATTAGATGTGTGATAATTTTTTTTTTTGTTTTTAGTAAACTTACTTAAATTTTATTATCATGATCAAGGCAGATTTTTAGAGGGGATGTATGACATTTTACTATCTTTCTGTAATTTGAGAACATGTAGGCTTGTTTTGGAATAGGCATCCATGGGAAAAAAAATAACTGTTAATGATTTTGAATTATACCTAATAAGTTTTTGAAATGATAAAAAGGGGATATCTTTAGAGTAATTAAAATGTATTCCATTCAATATTAATATTAGTTTTAATTGTCAAATTATGCTAATAGGCCAATAAATATCATTATTCTTTTTTAACTGCCAATTGTAAATATTAATCCAACATTAAGCAAACATATAAGTAACAGGATCATTAACTTTTGAGAAATTAAAATATCCCGAGGAATCCTAGTAGACCCCCCTCTCCAAATATATTTTCTCAAAATTTGTTTAAATCTTTTAGGCAAACAAAAAATGTTGGAATCAGTATGGTTTAATAAAAAAAATGCCCCCAAAAGAATATGATTTTAATTTCAAGAAACATATCCTTCCTACAACAGAACATTTCAAATTGTACTGTATTTAAATAACTTCTATCCTGTCATAAATAAATTGTGTTTGACAATGTGCAATGTGAAGTTTGACTTGAGTGCCACCCAAATATCTTAATTTTGTTAACAGGTGTGATATTTACAATAATTAGAATTATCTGGATTCAGATGAAAAACCGTTTCTTTGCAGGATGTACTGTATATCCATTTTCCTTTTTATTTATTTGTTTATTTGTATTGCAATGATGATTAGTTGTACTTTAACAGCCGGATGTTGCTGTTTTGTGTCTGTTTTGGGGAAGAAACCATGCCTAATCCTAATGTTGATGAAAGGTATATGGGAGCCATTTAATGATGCAGAAAACTGGTACTGTAATTGAACTGAGCTCTGGCCTGCCACACTGACTTATATGCCACTTTCTGATATTGACTTTATATGTAGTACTAATAATCAGTCAGAAACTAGTGTGGTATGAGTACATTTTATATGCAGCAAGTATTCCCACTCTTGAATCCAGCTCCCTAGAGACACAGTAATGTGAGGACCTAAACACATAATAGTAAAGGATGATTTTTTTTTGTATTAAAACAACCATACCCCTGCTATTTATATATACTAATTCTGACGTTGCTGTATATAACAGTAAGGGGATACCCCAAGAATCCACAATCTCAAAGTTACTATAGATTCCCCAAATCACAATTATAGGTTTTCAGTTCTAAGGATTGCAGTTATGGTTCACAAATGTTCAACAAGCACCCCTCAAAATTAATTAATGAAATAAATATTTTAAATTATTTTTGGACACTTAACACCTCAATGGCTTTATAACATTATATTAGACTTCTATGACAGGTCATATACACATCTCAGTTTACCAAGATTCACTTCTTTTCGATGAGATGCTCTTGACTGTGGTAATGAAAAGAAGTTAAAGTTATCTTAGGTTCTTTTTGTCTTTGACTGCCTAGTGTAATTTTCTTTTTGCCCCTCCCACACAGCTCTGACCAGCGGCATATATCAGTGTTCCCATCCTTTGTTGGGTATGCCTTCCCCTATTAATCAACCTCAGATTTTCTCAACTAGAGTTGAAGAATATGAGGGTCATAAGGGTATCATGGGATTGTGTATCATCCTGCAGCAATGAAGGGTTGTTATTACCTACCCTCACTGTTCATTTCCTACAGGGAGAGAGCTGACTGCAGAGATTATAACCCATCTATGAGGGCTGTTCAACTAAAGGGCCTAATCCCACTCCATGTTGGCTGAAGTGATGGAGCCAGCAGTGCCCACCCCTCATGCATACCTGATTCAATATACCTGCATTGAATGCTATCATCACCAGCTTTGTAGGAACAAACCGACATCCCATGTCCAACTTCACCGGCTGCCAGTTAAGCCTTTACTTCTTGGTGGTAATGGATAGTCTGTAATTCCAAATTCCCTTCCTCACAGGATGGGCAAGCTGGTATCTGCCACACTCCCCCCACTCACCAGCTACTCACTTGTCCAGTGCCTGAGACAAAATTTGAACTCAGGCTGTCCTGAGAGAATAGTAAGTGCAATTAGTATATAGAACCACATATTATTGATGAAGAATACAAAACCAAAACCTCAGTGCAGACAGAGGCAAGAAGATGATTTCTGTTCAGACAAGAAAAATAAAGGCATTATGGCATCTAGACTTTACACAGCAGAATACCAAATGGAGCCATCAGTGCACAAGTGGATATAAATAGATAGAAACCAATGTCAGTTCTATCTAGGTTTGTTCCGGGGATTACTTCCGTGTCACCACAATATACTCATCAAATCAGGGGCGGCGTACACAAACAAAAGGCTAGCTTTTATAATTGCCCCAGGGCAGATAGCCTAGTATGAACCTATGAACCTATGAACCTATCAATAAGTAGCCATTTTTGCTGTTTTGTTCAAATTATTTATTTTCTGTGCCTTTGCATTTATTTTTCTTTACACTGATAACATCTTACCACATTTATCCTACATGCCTAGAATCCTAATGTTTATATAAATATGCTGCTTCTATGTTTTATTTATTTATTTAACATTTGTTTAGTAGGAAAGTCTGACTTGGAAGGAAACCAATTTTCAGTGGAAGCCCGGGAAGAAATGCTCCAGACACATGTCTTTGTAACGTGGGAGGAAACTGGGACAAACCTACATGAATGCAGGGAGGATATGCAGACTTCGCACAAAATGCACTCCAGCTGAGAATCGGACTGGAGAACCTTTTGCTGTGAGGTGACACTACCGCTGCACCACTGCGCTGTCCATTGTATGTCATCTGACAACCCTTTCCACACATTTAAAGGCATTTTGCAAACCATAATAACAGCTGAGTTTACAAATGCGACTGCCTCCTTAAATATTTGCTAAATATTTCAAAAGCTATAGAAATATGTGAAATATATTTTGTATACCTTTGTGTGTGTGTGAGCAGAATTTTCAGAAGATATAATAAGAAGCTTTAATGTGAGAAGTTATAGGAGGAAAACAAAAAGAATAAAGACAAATGATAATGATTCTTCAGAAATAGAGTAAAGAGAATTTGAAAACAAGAACCAGCAGACAACACTCCTAAGCAGTGTTACATTTCTCAGCTGCTTCATATTATTTGCATTATGTAGCTCTTAATTTATAATATTAAGCCACCAGATATTTGTAATACAATGCAACCAACATATCTAGGCTATACTAAAATAACAATGAAATGTTGCCAATAGGCAATTATAATATAGCACAAATAGAATGACATTATAAGGTTTTCAGAATGGTAGCAACCTTATTCCAAATTCATATTCTGAAGCAAAACTCAATGTACTAGTTAATAAAAAAACAATGACTGTGATCTTAAGTGTACACCATGTTATAGTGCTTTGGGCTTCTCTAGCCAGTAATTTATTAATTATTATACATTTTGATACTTTGTTCTACATTCTGAGAGGAAGTAGGTGTGTTACATTTTGAAGGGTAAAACTGTAGGAAAATTCTGGTATGAATTACTATAAACTGATTATATATATGAACATAAAATTCTGTGGGTGTTTTTTAGGTGAAATATAAAATAATTTCTCTGTCTTGCCTTGGTCTCATGTTTAGGCATGTACATATTTGTCAGTAATGAGTAATCACATGAACTGAAAGTACAATGAAGTTATAATGGTGGACATTGTCCACGAAAAGCTAAGAGGCACTTAACAGGCAGAAAGAAAACATTAATTTTATGTCTTTTTTTCTATTTTAATGCAGTGTCATGGATAGGGAAGTTTGCATCTGCATGTTGGTTTACATTTTTGGGAAGGGGAATAATGAGGCTAAGAGAGGAATTTAAGTACTCTATATAAGCCACGGTGGTGCAGCTGTAGCGTTGTCGCCTAACAGCAAGAGGTTCTCCCTTTTGATTCTCGGCTGGAGCGCCTTCTGTGTGGAGTCTGCATGTCCTCCCCGCGGTCGAGTGGCATTCGAAAGACATGCGTGAATGGGCGTGCCTTTGTTGAAGGTTGGGCTTTGGGCTGGTACTTCAGCACCACAAAAATCGACTGCCAATCATTAGCAGACTGGAGTTTCGCTGTGGTGACCCCTAACCGGGAAACGCCGAAAGAAAAACAAATATCAGCAACTGTTTAATAAAACAGACGCAGGAGGCCCAGAAAGCTGTAGGGAAACCCTTGCCTACCCCTCATATTCTCAAAGGAGTTAATGATATATATATATTACCCGAGATGGCAACATAAGATCACTTGTCAATAACCAAAAAGGCACAGCCAGTTTCATCATGGATTACGTAAAATGGACAAAATAAATGAAAAGAAAGATCATACAAACCAGTATAAAAAGTCTTTGATAGATGAATACTGTGACTGCAGCAGAAACATGATGTGTAGAAAATCATGAATGGAAGTAAAAGCACCAAAATTCACATTAAGTAGGATCACTATACCTTTCAACCTGTTAGCACAATAAATATGGCCAAAGTCAAAAATAATGAGGGAAACAAAGGCCCAAAACTGGGGCAAAGTAGGTTCATAGGTGTATGATAGGCCAATGACACTGAGACCTTTATAAGCTTAGCCAAGCAATCCAATTATGTCTTGCAAGTTTATGTGCCTTAGGAGGTTATTTTAAGGGGTATATGTAAGTGAGGTCTATATCTACATGCTGCCTCAGTCCATTAGTGACATAGATTTTAGACCCGGGATGTATTTATGATTTCACATCCACTTGTCCTGGTTTCTTTTGAATAGGGTTGGAGGAGAGTCCTGCTTCACATGGATGGGAAGCCTGTTCCAGAGAAGGGTAATTCTCTGCGGTACACACCTGTTTCTTCAATGTGTCTTATTTATGTCTCAAGCAAAGTTTAAATCCATAGACTGAGTAATTCTGATGCTATTTATTTTGCAGATATGCAAAAGTTCCATCAGAGTTGGACCCAAGGATGTCTACTCCAGTAGTGACCAGCCTCTTTGTGGAGGTGGTCTCCCCTACCTTAACTTCCTGGGTTCTGTCTGAGAGCCAGCTGACTATCCAGTGGATAACATAGGGGTTATGCCTCTATCCATGAGTTTGTTTACAATGCCTGAGTGGCGCATTGTATCACATGACTAAGTCAGACCATGTAAGACAGAATGTTACCATGCTGGTCTCATCCATTGCCTTGGTGATTTTCTCAAAGAAGTCCACCAGGCTGAGTAGGCATGATCTGCTCTTGAAGATAACAACTGGGTTGGATCCAGTGTTTGAAGGTTTTTTATGTCCTTATAAACTATTTCCATGATAATTCTTTCCATGGCTTAGTGTATGAGACTAGTCAGACTTATGGGTCTGTAGTTCCTAGGGTGGGTTGATGGCCACCCTTGTGCAGAGGAATGATCTCTGCATTTCCCCATTCACATAGCACAAAGTCTGTCTGGAGGCTGTGGTTAAACAGTGACTCCAGGAGTCCTGGTAGATCATGTTTCAGGCTATTTAGGAGGCATCCTGGGATGTTATTGCTGCCAGTTGTAGTATTTTTGGCCTTAGTGAGCACATCTTGGACTTGCTCATTATTGATAATTGGGGGGTTGATGGTATTTTCTTGAGGGATAGCCAGAGGAGAGTGGGGGATAAAACTGGAGCTGAATTTATCAGTCAGCAGATTTGCTACATCTTCTTCTTCATTTAAGTGTTGGCTGCATTTACAAGTTGTATGTCCAGTGCTGTTTGCCTCCTTTGAGGCACTGGACATAGCTAATGAAAGCCTTGTGGTTATCCTTTACCTCGGATGTTGCTTTAGGAGACGTTACTTGCCCTCTTACTTGTTTGTTTAGATGAATGAGAGTGTTTTATCATGTTGGGTGTAGTATTTGCTTATCTTGGCTATGACTTGTACAATCTGTTTATGTTTGGATTCCACCAGGGTGGTTAATTTTTGAGTTAATTCAGGGCTTATATGTGATAGACACAGCTGTCTCTGTGCATTTATTGACGTGATTGTACAGGGTTTCAGTGAACACTTCTGCACCGGCAGCTGTGTTCTTAGGGTTTGGAGAAGCTTGAAATTTTGACAGGTTATCACTTATTAATAAGAAGTTTACCTTAGAATAGCTCCGAAATTTTGCTTGGCTAGCCTGGGGTTACAAAACTGATTTATTTATTTTTTTATGAAGGAGGCAACTTTGTGGTCTGACCTTATCAGAAAGGTTACTACACAGGGGGGGGGGGGGTATGATATTCTTCCATGTTTTTGAGTACCAGGTTGAGTATGTTTGCTCTTCTAGTGGGCGTGTGAACTATCTGGTCCAATGTGTGTGTTTACAAAGTCCTGGAATCTCTGTGCCTGTAATTTTGGGGCATGTAAATATCCCAGGTTATAGTGGGGGTAGTTGAAATTGCCATAAATATGGTATTGGTTTGAAGGGTGAGGACTTCCATTAAATCCTATGAGTTATGGGTTTGTTGGGTCATACTGGGTGACCTATAGCTTGCAAGTATATGATATGGGATTTTGCTTATGGAAATCTGGACATGGAGAAGCTGAAGTGTGGCATCCTGTTTGACTAGTCTTGAGGTGAGTTTGTTTTTTTATATACATTGAGGCAGATTTTAAATATTGCTCTTATAACTTAGAAAGCTGTTAGGATAACCGTTTTGGGTATTTACAGTGTAATAGCTATTAACCATATATTTCTGAAAACTTAGAAAGTTGCAAGAAAAGCAAGTTTTCCATTAGCATACATTTTTCTTACAGACATAAAGTCTGAAAGTCAAATGTCTGTCATTATTTAGTGACTTCAATTCTCAATGATTTGCCAGAAAGCCATACATTTTATAATGAACAGTCCAAAATTATTAGGCAAAATCTGGACATTTCTGTAAAATTCTGTGGAGTTCTACTTCCATGTACAATTTGGACCAGCACAAAAGTCATATGAGGGATTTTAGGTGGAAATAACCCAAATTATGTCAGCAGTAACATGCTTTCATCCTCTGCTTCTCTGATAGAGGGTGAGAAACTTGCTTCAGCATTCATGATTCATAGACATGTGTGGTTGAACATTTTGTCTGCCTGTCATGTTTGGGGCTCTAAAAAATTTGCAGGCAGAGTTGTCACCTATAAATGGCATTGTTAATAAAGTCCTAAATTAAATCTCACAGTTAAAAGAAGGATTGTGTCTGTTATTAAGAGAATATATGAGGCATAAATGTATATGTTAGCAAATGAAGACAGACAAAATCTCATAAAGAACAACTTACACAGTATGCCCAGGGATACTAAGGACACAAAGAAAGGATTAACAGATCTGGAGGTAAGGTCTCAACAAAACAATATAATCATTAGATATCTTCTGCCACGATTCATGATTTTCTTTTTTTTCCCCTCAATCTGTGGTTCTGTCACTATGGGCATAAAGTTAGCATTATAAAAGCGGATATAGTCTTATACCCTCTACACCATGGGGATCCTCATTAATACTATATTCTAACATTATCATCACAGCCAGTATATTATTATCGTTGCTAATGTAACAAATATCTGAAATGATAGCAGTTTAAGATGCCAGTGATGGTTAGTCTGGCAGTAGAAGTCAAGTAAGAAGAGCAAATGATGAGAACTTACTTTCAGCAGTTGCAATAAAAGTACGCGGTACTTGCCCGAGCATTCAGTCATGGTCACTAGACAGTTCATAGAGTCTCAGTAAACACATCCCTAACTTATACTTTGTGCTCATGTCAGATGCATCAATTCGTTGTCACTCTCCTGACTCTTCAGCTACTATATGTTAAGGGAGTTTGGGTGTTCAGAGACAGATACATGGGCGAAAGCTTTATGGTAACACTATTTTATTTATAATCTCTGCATGGTGTTTTCATTTGTTTAAATGGACTTCATTAATTAAGCCTAATAAATGAGTAAGTTTAAACTTTGACCCCTATGTAAATCACCAATCTACACTTGCTCACACCACATAGCTGCAAACATTTGTACAGAACTTTACTGGTTTTGCTTATTATTCGGCAGTTCTGACAAAACAACTTATGAAATAAAAGAAATGCTTCCTCTTATATATTATAATATACCAGGTGGGTCTATGTCATATAATTGAACTTCCAAAATTTTGAACACCATATGTTCGAACTTGGAAGTTTGAAATATGACAACATCGAAACCTCGGAACAGCGAATTTTTTTCCCAGGGGAAAAAATTTGCTATCCCGAAAAACACACACACACACACACACACACACACACACACACACACACACACACACAACACAGGCACACCAAAAACCTAATAAACCTACACTACACCTTACATACACAACTATTTATGCACTAACCTTAACCCAAACCCTAACCCTAAGGTCCGTCACTATCGCACACTTACCTTACCCGGACCCTAACCCTAAAGTCTGTCACTATCACACACTTACCTTACCCATGCCCTAACCCTAAAGTCTGTTACTATTGCACACTTACCTTACCTATGCCCTAACCCTAAAGTCCGTCACTTTCGCACACTTACCTTACCCGTGCCCTAACCCAAAAGTCCGTCACTATCGCACACTTACCTTACCCGCACCATAACCCTGAAGTCCGTCACTTTTGCACACTTACCTTACCCGCACCCTAACCCCAACGTTCATCACACTCGCACACTTACCTTAACCCAATCTGTAACTTTTGCACAACAGTACAGAAAATGTCGAAGCCTGTTGTGAAACAGCCAACCGAAAGAAAGAAAGAATTCAAATTTCTGCGGCTTCAACATTTCTATTTTTTGAACTTCCCCATTCGAACTTCCAGTATTCAACATTTAAAATGGTTGATTAAATAACAGGTACCCTACCAGGTTAAGTCTTCCTACACTACATACTGCTGATGTATTTGTGTATACTGACAATAATGTCTGAATATCCATTGGAAAGCACATAAAATCGCTTGAAAATCTTCCCATCCATGATAGCAACATTTGTTTTTTTCTTTGTTTTATCAATATATAGGTTCAGGTTTCCAGATGATAGTATTTCCTCCATATTCAGTGTCTGTTGTTGTGAAATCCCTAACTAAGGTTGACAATTGGTAAATTTCATCATCAACCCCTGTGTAGGTGGGTCTACTTCAAAACATCTACAACCCATAACATCTAATTTCATAACATTTTGACCAGAACATCTAAAACCCAAAATATCTAAAACCCATAACATCAATCTACATCTAATCACACAAATCATCAAAAAAATTAACCGTCCACATATAATAACAACACCAAACTACCAAACACACGTTTTACTATGTTTCTGCAGGGGGGCAATCCCCCCTGCACCCCCATAAATTAAATATACCAACTCCAAGATCACACTACAGTGGGTAAAAGTTAATTTCCTAACCCCACTGTATCAAGCCCCCCTGCAGAAATGTAGTAAAATGTGTGTTTGGTAGTTTGGTGTCATTATATGTCGTTATATGTGGAGGGGATGTTATTTTCATGTGATTTGTACTGTTAGATGTTATGAAATTCAATGTTATGGGTTTTAGATGTTTTGGGTTTTAGATGTTCTGGTCTCAATGTTATGAAATTAGAGTTATGGGTTTTAGATGTTTTGAAGGGGACCCATGCAGGTTGACATTACAGATTACTGGATGGTTATTTTTTATTCCACTTAATGATAATGTCTTTGCACACACTGTCTATATTGTGAATAACTATTAGATATCATGTTAAATCTGTTTATATTCATTTGAAACTCTTTACACCCATAAAACCTTCATTGCGATTGTGATATTTCGGCTTGAAGCATTCTGTTTTTGCACTTGCTAAATTCAAATACATTCTGAGTGTTGCACACGAGGTATGTCCAGAAGTTTGAAGTAAAAAAAATTCCTGTTCTTTGATCTTTTAGAGATGGCTTTAAGGCTAATGCCTAATACATTTAATTAGTGACTGATTATTCGTTTTTTTGTATGGGGAATGCCTAATACATTTAATTAGTGAGAGATTGTTTTTTTGTATAGGTAATGCCTAATACATTTAATTAGTGAGTGATTATTTGTTTTTGTTGTATGGGTAATGGCTAATACATTTAATTAGTGAGAGATTATTCAGTTTTTTGTATGGGTAATGCCTAATGCATTTAATTAGTGAGAGATTATTCAGTTTTTTGTATGGGTAATGGCTAATGCATTTAATTAGCGAGAGATTATTCAGTTTTTTGTATGGGTAATGCCTAATACATTTAATTAGTGAGAGATTATTAATTTTTTTGTATGAGTAATGCCTAATACATTTAATTAGTGAGAGATTATTTGTTTTTTTATATGGGTAATGCCTAATACATTTAATTAGTGAGTGATTATTTGTTTTTTCTATAGGTAATGCCTAATACATTTAATTATTGAGAGATTATTCAGTTTTTTGTATGGGTAATGCCTAATACATTTAATTAGTGCGAGATTATTCAGTTTCTTGTATGAGTAATGCCTAATACATTTAATTAGTGAGAGATTATTTGGTTTCTTGCATGAGTAATGCCAAATGCATTTAATTAGTGAGAGATTATTCAGTTTCTTGTATGAGTAATGCCTAATACATTTAATTAGTGAGAGATTATTCAGTTTTTTTGTATGGATAATGCCTAATACATCTAATTAGTGAGAGATGTTTCCGTTTTTTGTCATCTTACTGAGTACGCAGCATGTTTATCTGGTTACTTTCCAACTTTGTCATCAGCGATTGGGAAGCAGTTGCCATAGCATATTGGATGGTAGTCACTTTGCTGATTTTATTAGTGGTGCGTAAATGGTACCCAATCATGGGAGTCTGAACAGATACAATTACAGGTAGACTCTGCAACCCTTCCATGCAGTGGATTAATATGTCAACTGCGGATTATTTGTATTAGTCATTAGGTAGGTTTAACCCAGGAAGGGCTAGATAGAATACATGCACATCTAAGGTATGGTTTGCTGGTTAAACATTAGATGGTTAGCTGTATTAACCTTTAGTTAATTGGCTAAGACCGGGTGGTATTATTCATTGAATAATTTTATACAGTGACCTACTAGGGAAATACCAAGGTTATAGCTTAAACTATTGTTAATATAACTATGTATTATATTTCCTTCTTTACAAAATAAAAGTATAGCCATTATGTCTCAGGAGTATGCCAACTACTGTTTATACTTCAGCAGTTATTTCTTCCTGTTTATTATAATATTAAAGAATTTATAATTTGTAATGGTTTTGAAGGGCAACATTCCAATCTGTTAAGTCTTTCAGGTTTTGTAACAACATAATTATAAAACAGTTGTAAAAATATTCCACGTTATATTTTTCTTTAACTATAATTGTAGCATTCTGTATACTGCCTTTTAGAAGTATCTGATTTTGAATCGTGACAGCCTGTTGTGAATACATTATTTAAGTAGACAGATGGTTAGCCAGTTAATGTTTGCTTTTGTATTTTTACTGCAGGCATTAAGGAGAACAGATTTAAATGAAGTGGATAGATGTACACCACCAGGAATGCTCTGTATTTTAAGTTTATGTGTAGCTGTTTACATACTTTATTCATTAAGAAACAACTTTATAATGTCCTTTAAAAGAACATGATAGTTTTAAATGTTGTTCTTTTGTTCTGGTTAGCTCCTTTGCCATGGATTCCGAGTCATCTTGGTACCCACTGATGGCCAGAGCAGCAAAATAAGTAGTTTTCCTTGTATTTTTTATTTTAAAATTGTGAAAACTAGAGATTTAAACTAAGAAAAACAATATTCCTACCCTCAGAACATTTTTGGGGTGACTATTAACAAAATAATTAAACTAAACATAAAACATGAATGAAAATTCAAGCTAGAAGTGAAATGTCATGCTGCATCTTAGCGTACTGTCTCACTTCCCTTTCTTTCACTTAATAAGAGTCCATAGCTAGCCAGTCCATGGCTTCTTACTATATAAGATAAGCACTTAAACTGGTTGTTCAGACCAAATTATGTCATTGTTCATCTGATGGCCTCTAGTCATTTACTTAGGTGTCTCCAGAGAGAGTAGATGAGCCACGCTTCTGAAAGAAAAATCTTTTGCATATTTTCTAGCCCAAAAAATACAGGCAGGAAGTCATTTATACCTTTGCCATTGTTAACAACACATACTGCCCAGAGCAAAAGCCCATGTTGCACACTTTCAGAATGTGTTTATTTTGTGGGTGGAGGACTAGAAGGCAAGCTTTGTATGAAAGCAAATGACAGTTTGTGGATCAAAGTTACGTAATCACAGATATGGCCAATCGAGGAGAGGCAGAACCTGTGTAAGCTAAGTTGAAATACATGAATGCAGTTAGTATCTGTTTTTCTCTTTACATGTTTTTCCCCTTCTCTCTAATCTGCTGAACATCACTTCCCCTTTTTCCTTAAGGCATTCACCTTGTCATTCGTCAGGGTTTTGACTTCCTTTTCACTTCCCTGTAGCATCACAAATAATGTAATTTCTAGCATTGCTGGACCCCAGTGCATGATGTGTGTATGTGTGTATTTATGTGTGTGTGTGTGTGTGTGTGTGTGTGTGTGTGTGTGTGTGTGTGTGTGTGTGTGTGTGTGTGTGTATTCACACAAACACACACATATCCACACACATATACACATATATACACCCCTAGGACATAGCATTATACATAGCTTGTCCCTTCCCAAAGTCCTTCCAGTGACACCAAGCAATGGTTGAATGTTGAATGTGGTGCAGATGGGAAAACCTGCATTGTGCAGTGACACCTATACTGTCTGTCTGGCTCATACAGTGTCTAGGTCATTAATCAATTTTGGGTTGCCCTGGTTACATTCAGGCCTTTATCTCCTTGTGCCACGGACATTTGATGGCATTCAAAAGTGTTTTTTTTCAGGGTGAGGGTGAATTTATCAGGGTTAAATTGTCATTGATCTGGCTTGTTAGTGAGATAAGCTATATTTCAATTGATCACAGGAAAGCATGAGAGATTAAAAAAATGGGTGCATAAACAGTCTGTGTAAAAATGCTGATCAATAAGGTTTGCAGAGGCAATGTGTGCATTAGTTGTGTGTGTGTGTGTGTGTGTGTGTGTGTCTGTGTCTGTGTGTGTGTTCATGTATATATGCCTAAAACATGCTGAAATATATTATTTATTTTATTTTTATTTAACATTTGTTGACCGGGAATGTCCGACTAGGTTCCACAGAGCCTGTTTTCAGCGGAGGCCCGGGGAGAAATGCTCCAGATGCATGTCTTTGGAATGTGGGAGGAAACCAGAGTACCCAGAGGAAACCCACACAAACACAGGGAGAACATGCAAACTCCACACAGAAGGCACCCCAGCTGAGAATTGAACCGGAGAACCTCTTGCTGAACCGGAGAACCTCTAACCTATTAATGTTTGCGCAAGTTCTTTTTCCTGTAAGCAATCAAACTTCAGTGATATAGCCAGTCAGATTTTTTTTTTTCCTTCGAAGCATGGGTGTCAGTCGATTCTTTTTACATCCGCCACATTTGTGTTCCATTATGAAATATTTTTGTATGTTACTGAAAAGTTCTTGCTTATGTATGTGCATCTTTTCTTGCATGCCTGTGAAGGGACTATTTTATGTTATATTATACTCATAAGATGGAACATCCATCAATTAAATTACATTTTATAAACATTTATAGGTGTTTTACACACAGATTTTAACTGAATATGGAAAATATACACGAGAACTTAAACTATAAGGGACATCTGTGGATAGTATTAACTAGGGCATGATTCCCACCACCACACACACTGGTTTAAAATGTCATGTTTAAGCAACATATTTTTTATGACTGCCACAGTTATGCTCCACTGTGAATTATTTTTTTGTGCTACCAGTTTTCTGCCTATATGTATGCATGACATTTTGAATGTCTGTGAAAAAGTTATTTTATATTTTAAGCACCTTGCACCTTTAAGTATTTTGAACACTTATCATGTGATTTTGTCTAGTATTTAAGGGTTAACCAACATGGTGGCTTTGATAAACTGAAGAACCTGGGTTAAACTCAGCAAAATCAGTCTTTGCTCTTTTTAAGGGAAACCTGAGGTAGTATTTATACTATTAGGGGAAATTTGACCAGGGTATCATGGAACTTCCCCTGTCTTATTTCTAGTATCACATACAACGGGCCATAGGGTGGTCACTGAGTGGAATAAAGAGGCATGACAGTGAGTGTGAGTCTGTAGTGCTAGAGTGCAGTGGATGTTGAAATTCTGCAGATGGAAGAAGGAACCTTGCCAAATATTAGTTCACATACTTAATGTTAGTGAGCTGCCTGATTTAGAAGTAGTTCCATGGAGTCATATAATCAAGCTTAGAAATGAAGCACTGTGAGCACCCTGAAGTTTAGTTAGCTTAAACCATTAGATAGTGGACCAAGTAGTACTAAGAAATATTTGGAAATTAAATGCCAAACAGTAGTAAAAAAAATCTTGTAGTTATCATCTTCTTCTTCCGGCTTTTCCCGGTTAGGGGTCGCTACAGCAGATCACCTGTCCTGATTGAGGTGGAGTTTGTATGTCATGTTGCCAGCCCAGCGAGCAACCTAACACAGAAGACTCACGCCTAGGAGAGAAACCCATGCAACCACAGGAGGACACAAGGACTTCACCACAGAAGGTACCCCAGCCTCTGCTGTGCGCCATACTAAACCCGCTGCACCACCATGGCTGCCATTTTACGATGTGAAACTTGAGAAAGAGAGGGACCATGTTGTATCTTGCATATGGAATTAACAGAATGTAGGATGCTATGAACCCCAAAGCCTGCAGAATTCGTCTTGCAGATAACTGGGTTTTTGTTGCCATGTTTGAAGTATGTTGTCAATTGCATTTGTTTGTCTGGCGTGAGGTAAGCCATCTGGGCAGTTGTATTTAAGCTTGCACCCAGAAATGTAATTATTTGAGAGGGTACCAGTTGTGATTTCTTTTCATTTATGGTGTACTCTAGGCATGCTAGAAGCCTTTTTACAAATGCCAGATGTTGAAGAAGAGTGTCCTTGTCCTCTGCCTGAATGAGACAATCGTCTAGATAATGATAAATTTGAATGTTTCTTTGTCTGCAGAATGTAATTACTGGTGCCAGGCACTTCGTAAAAACCCTGGGTGCAGTAGATAAGCCAAAGGGCAGTGCAGAGAATTGGTAATGCAAAAAACCTGCTTTGAAGTGGAGGTATCTTCTGGGCATGAGTTGGTTATTGGGACAAGACTATGCCATTCAAGTCCTGAGTTAGGTTGATACAATGGTAGGTCCTTGCCTGTGGCAAATCTGGCAACTTTATAACAGCTAGCAAGTTTGGTGTGAGCACTGTGCAGATTAGTGTAGAGTCATTCTGCATATTGAATGTCCAGGACAGGTGCTTTAGAATGGATAAGTAGCTGGTGATTGACCATGTTATCATACTCAGCATACCATTTTTGTCTGAATATGAGTCAATAATTTTTGGTACCGGTAAAGATTTTTTCCACAGGATCATAATGCCCCTTCTCTTGGTCTGGTAATGAGATTCTGCAAGTATTAAATATCCATTGAAAGACATTCTGTTTAAGTCATTATATGAGCAAACCAGCTTAATATTGTTATTTCAACTTATAAAATGTTCTTATAATAAAGCCATCTCTTCATATTATATATGTCAAAGAGTTTGCATTATGTATCTTATATATGAGTTAAACCATTGAATAAATCATACCGGTTTCGCTATGTAGCCTTCTTCAGTGAAAAACAAAGTGTAGATTCTATAATCTGAATTTACATAGCAGATTCTATAAACTGAGTTTACATATCACCATACATCTATTAAGTTTGAATATGCTAAACTAACTGAATAGTTTGTAATTGAGCATGGGTTATCTTTAAACAGTAGAAAGGATACAGGGAGGCACATTGTCTTTGAGTGATAATTTTCTCCCAAAACACATGGGTTGTAGAGTCATATGAGTGTGCAGGTAACACACAGTAATTACACTGATGAGACAAACTATGTAAGTGAACAAAAGGAATTACAACAGGATAATATAGAAGAAAGTACATGGGAGAGCACACACTGCCTTTAAACCTTTTTTTTACTTGAAACTAAAAGATGAAAGGTTAATAATGGCAGCTCAGGATACTGGACTATGTATGCATTGGTTTACAAAATCCATTGCAAAGGTGGGAGAAACAGACCAATATAGGTTCTGTAAAAAAGAACTGGAAACAGTTGCATATCTTGTTGCTGGGTGTGACACACACATGGTAGGGGGCCTGTATATTAAAAAAGCACAATAATGTGTCAATACTGTTGCATTGGGGATTGTGCAAACAGTACAATAACGTAGCTGGAGGTATTGTAAATAAGAACCACAAAGCATTACAGCAAATGATGAGGTGTATCTCACATGGGAACAATAGTTAAAAAAAATAAATAACGAGAAAACCAGCTATCGTAGTCCATGAAAAAGAAAAAAGTAGCATTGATCATTGAAATCACTACACCCAGTGATTACAGTGTCTTACGTACAGAGATCACAAAGTCATAAAACATCAAGATTTGCAGGCAGAAATGACAGCAATGTGGAAGATAGATACTCAGTTCCAATAGCAGTAGGAGCAGTGGGTCTAATCAAAACAATTTATAGTAGTACTTAGATATACCAATATATGTAAATCCCTCATAAATTATGGAAAGAGCAATTCTGGGGATATTGCAGAAGCTAAGAAAAGCACTCTTGGCTAACATCAAACGTAGCAATACTAATTTCATGAACTGTAATGCCTTTCTTAGGAATGGGGTCCATTTTTATCATGCTATTAGAAACCCAAAAGACTTGGTGAAATTAAACTGATAAATGAAAAGATCATTTCTGAAACACATGGATTGGAAAGTGATATGGGTGAGCAGGTAATACATAGTAATTGTGATTCAGCTGATGATGAAATGGCTGATGTAAATAGTATTATTAGAGAATCTAGATGTTTGGCTGTTCTGGAAAGCTACAAAATCATCAATGTGGACATTTCACGTTTATTGGACAATAGATTAGATATGTACCTTAGCTCAGCTTCTGGTTAGAAATTGGTATGATAAAATTATAATTAGTACAGTATGGATCCTTTGGATAACTAGATGGGATGAGCAAATTTGTTATATAACAAATTGTGGGATTGTTTATTAATTTAGGGAGAATTAAAGAAGTGGTTATGGAATAAAGAATAGGGACATATTAGAGATCGGTTATAATTCATCAGATGATTGCTTGTTTATGTCGACAATTACTTTATATTTTTGTATTTATTTTCTTGATATTTTCTTTTCAATTGTTTTAATTTTTTTAAATCAAATTTTCCCATGTTTCATTTATGTATATATTCATATTTATAGTGTTAGTATTTTCATGATATGCATTTATTTATTACTAAAGTTTCCCTACTCTTTTTAATAGGTGCCATGGGATCTTTTACATCTACCTGAGCTACCACCAACTCAAGCAGATGGGATGTCTGTTTAATGCCTCTCCTAAAGGATGTCACACTCAGTAATGCAGTATCCCCTAATGTTGCACTGCAGTATCAGCCATTTGAAATGAATCTATTTACCTGGATAAGGAATATAACCTATGGATGTCAGATATTCTAGTACCTAAGCTGAGTGTGCTACCTGTTGATTCATAAATATTCAGATGTGTCATCTGAAAATGGTTTCTAGAAAATGTCATACTGCTTCATTAGGATGCTTATTTAATTGGTAAAACATATGTTGACTTGTTTTTAATTAACATTTTATTTTGTAATGTATTTGTCAACTACTAAGCAGTTTTCTGATATAACAATGAGAATGGCTGATACAGTGGATAGTGTGGAAAAACTATATAACAGCATAGAAAGGCAGAGTATAAGTTCTGAACAGGGAAAATGAAGAAGACAAGCAACATGTGAGAAGCAGGTTAATGGCACAAAGCAGAATGAAAAAAAATGTGATGTTTCAGAAGACCATTTTTAGTGCATCTTAAAAAAGCATAGGAAAGAGATAATTTAATACCCATTAGTAGAGAACTCTAGAGAAAGGGGGACAAGGACTGAAAATACCAATGCAAAAATAAAATATAAAAGACACAATAGTAACTAGTGATTTTTTAATATATTTATTATTAGAAATCTGTTCACAAAGACAGTAATATGAAGACTTGCAGTGAACTAGATTATTGGTAACAGCAGTTAATGTATAGCATATCACATATCTGAGAATAAACCTATCCTGTTTGGAGGCTATGAACTCATAGCTGTGCACTAGCCATGGTTTACCTAGTTCAGAGCAGAATATATGGTAGTTACCTGAAACACAAAGAGAAAAGAGAGAGACACAGAAAGTGAGGGAGACAGAGATGGAAACTGAGGCGCACAGAAAGAGAGAGAGAAAAGCAGAGAAAGGGAAAGAGAGAGAAAAGTAAAGGATTTAATGGAATCAACTGACAGTCCATACCCTGTAGCCATAGCTCGATGAAGGCAGCTGCAGGTAACTTAGGCCTGAATGTAGGAGATAACGAATGTAGTTGCCTTGAAAGGAAAACTGGGCTTGGTGACATCTGTTTTAAAAAAAGTTTGTTTTGAAGGTTTAAAGTTTAAGGTAGCTCTTCAAGGATAGCTATAGCTAGATCTATAAAAAGGTTTCTGATCACATCTTGATCTACTATGCTTTACTAATGTCATATGCACCATTTTAAGCGATTAGAGTGGTTAGATGTCTTTTAAATATTTTCTTTTCCATCAAGTTATGATAGGAGCCACCATGACCTAAACACTGTTGCCTTATTGTGCAAAATTATAATCTGAGTCCCAATGGATTAGAGGGGTTATAGGTTCTGACTTGGTGCAGACAGTGTTTAACTTTTGGTTTTATTTATTTATGTATTTAATATTTGTTGACCGGGAAAGTCTGACTACGAGAGAGCCTATTTTCAGTGGAGACTTGGGAAGAAACACTCCAGAAGTATGTCTTTGAAATGTGGGAGGAAACCAGAGTACTCTGGGAAAACCCAGGCGAATGCAGGGGAAGACATGTAGACTCCACAGAGAAGGCCCCCCCCAGCTGAGAATCGAACTTGAGAACCTCTTGCTGTGAGGCAGCAACGTATTATTTTCATTCCTTATTTAGTTGCCCGGATATATTGCCTACTGTTTTCTACTCAAATGATTCAGAATAAATATTGTAAAGAGTTTAGCAGCATACTTCTGTTGAATGGTTTGAAATAAATGCATGAGTGAGTGAGTGAGTGAGTGAGTGAGTGAGTGAGTGAGTGAATACAACATGAATGGATAACTCTGTACTACTTGCCTGGAGAACTGTAGATTTCTTGTGCTAGTTCCTCCCCTTGGCTCTGTTCTTGAAAGCACTGTCTGTAGTTTTCCTGATGCAGACACTGGCTATTGCTGTTCAGACTTTGGTTCATCTTTGCTTGATGAGGGAAGACAGCTCTTGGCACACTGTCCTGAGGAACCTGCTGCACTTGCATGAACGTTTGGGACTGGTGCAAGAAGTGCTCAGGGTGACAGTGGGACTGCTGCTGGTAGTAAGATCCCTCACACCTGCTCTGAGAAGGTTTGTTGTAGTTCTGCAGTTGTGGCTGCTGTACGTAATACTGCAGAGACTGTGGGCTCTGTTGTGGTAGACCACCCTGGTGTAGAATGTGAGGGTGACCTGGTGTCAGTGGTTGCTGAGGATGAAAGGACGGCAGTCTTTGGTAGCTAAACTGGGAGTGTTGGTGTTGCTCTTTGTGTTGTGTATACATTAGCTGCTGTTGAGGCAAATTATATGGCATGAACCTACGCATTTGCACCAATGTAGTCTGTGGCTTCTGACTGAGCATATGCTGAATTGAACATCCATGAGTATCATATAACTGACTACCTGGGCTAGAATCCACACAACTGGAAACTTGTATCACAAAGTGCTTGTTTGCAAAAGCTTCACAAAACGAGTCTAATTTCTGAGATGCAGCTGTTGTCCTTTTTTCTGAATGGTCATGGGCATTCCCTTGTAATGCCAGATCATATGAGCACTGTCCTGCAGTTCCATCTGGACCATTTGAACTTGTGTGTAAACTGGACGGGTCTTCCTGTTTAATGTGTATCTGATTTATCTGGTTTTGGTCATTCATCTCAGAATGACACCAGTTCAGACCTCTGGGCTGGTCTATCAAAATTCCATTTCCTTTGTCCATCGAGGCACCCAATATAGATGACCCAGAGTCTGTAATGACTGAATCCTGGGGATCAGATTCTGGGCTGATTCCCATTCCATCAGCACATAAACTGTGGGAAGCACCACTGCAGGGAGCTGGCTGGAAGTATAAAACCTCTGCACTGGTTCCAAGGACAGGCCCCGAAACACCTTGCTGGTCCCCCATCAGTAGAAATCTTCTGCTGTTCTTAAATCATGGAACACATTAGATGTAAAGCTGAAAAACAAGCACATTGATATCAGAGTCAAATAAGCACTGAAAGGTATGCAGTTACTAAGAAATCATGTCACAGTTCAGACAATGCAAAGCATCTGTTAGCCACACTGCATACAACACAACCGACCAACACAAACATTTATTTAAGTAAATCAGTAAGACTATAAAGATACGAAAAGCTAAGATGCATGATAACTCATAAAAACATTGCTTGATCAAGATCACATTTCCCCTATAAACTCTTTAGGAAGAATAATCTTAGTACATTTCTAGTGAACAATCACAACTTTCTAATCTGAGCCTGACAGTGCAAGCAGAAAATAAGACTTTTCCAGAAGCAGTCCAAAAACAGTCTTTTATAATTCTGCCAAGACACCTGGGTCACGTGAGGCAGTACTTTTAAATAATTACATAACGACATAAAAACATAAAGGTCAAACCACAAACTGGCTACTTGGATAGAGATGTATTACATGTCTAACACTTTGGCATTACATGCCTTCAAGGACTTTTAAATAAAAATCCTACTTGCCTCATTGCTTAATTTTTAAGATCACATTTCATCCGTCTGTCTATCCATCCATCGGATCTGACTATTGGGTATGCACCTGCTTGTCAGATCTTATCTGGCCTTTTGGTAGTGGTCTTAGCCTCAAGCTCCTTCAAATTGTCCCTGCCATAATTCCCCTCTGCTTTTCCTAACTTTAGATTTCATTTGCCATCATTGTGGCTGGAGGATCTCTGAGTGCTTTAGCTATTTTTGTCTCTTAATTTTAGAGATACTTCAAATTTGTTATTTGGCCTGAACTACCTTTATAGCACTAAAGCTGAATGCCTGATATCTCCCTTTCATCTTTAGGGAAAACATTTCCCTCTTTTCCTTTTGTTTTTCTTTAGTATTATTCTAATAATATATATATATATATATATATATATATATATATATATATATATATATATGGGAGTCCTTGTGTAAATTGAAATTCAAATAGCCGATCAGTGAGTGTATCGATGAGTCACATTGGTCGACATATGTAAATTGTCAGCTGTGTAAATTGACAGTCCCTGAGGGTAGAGAGATGTGCCTTTCCTTGTGACTGAAATCTCAGATTTAGTATGTATAATTAGCAGTGGATGTGGGGGTACAGAGGGGCTTGCCCCTGTGCAAAAGACACTTTTCTTTTCCTTGCATGTTCTGAGGATTAACCTGGGTGCATGCACTTGAGGCCCTGATTCCAAAAGACTTATTCTCACTGTAAATGACCATGTACACTGAGAGCAGGCTGAGAGCATGTGTTTTGGAATCTGGTCCCCATAGAAAGCCTGTTTATAGATAGGCATTACACCAAAGTAAGTCATTCACACTGAGAGCAAGTCTTTCAGAATAATGGCGACTTACACTGAGAGCAACTCTTTTGCAATCTGGCCTGTAGTGTGTCAGTATGTTTTTTCTTGACTTAAAGCATGTTGACATTTCTGTGGATCAACTCTTAGTAGTAGATCTATCTATCTATCTATCTATCTATCTATCTATCTATCTATCTATCTATCTATCTAGATGTATGTATATATGTATGTATGGGAGTGATTATTATAAGTGAAACTCCCAGATGTCACTGTCATGTAGACACATTTTGATTGACAAAACAGGTGGCCAACAGGTGTGCAAAATTGACAATGGGTTAGGGAATATGTCCCTTCCCCAGGGATTGCGCAATTTCACAGTATATTTTTAATTAGCAGGGAGTATGAGTGTGGACATGCTTTCCTGCAAAAAATGGTGGATTTCTTTTGCGTGGTTTGGGGTTGTGCCTCAGAGCATGTCTGTGAGGTGTTCATCTTTTTTTTCAAACTTGTTGTGGCAAATGTTTTTAGTGTCACTCTACTGAAGTTCAGACTAAATTCAGTAGATATATAGGGTGACCAGACCTTTTTCCATTACTATAACTCTGATTTGCAACTTGCACACTGACCAATCAGCATGCACGTTTTTGAATATTAATGGGGGGTCTTTGTATAATATAGCAATAACCCATGGCTGGGTATGGGTAATGCTGGATTTACCCACGGCTGGCAAACAAAGCCAACCGTGGGTAAATCCAGCATTACCCACACCCAGCCATGGGTTATTGCTATTATACAATGGTGTTAGTTTGTTTTGTGTTATCTTTGTGTTGTTGCTATTTAGGTTTTTGTTTTCTTCACTTTTTATTCTTCTACTTTTTGTGAGATAAAATAGTCCACACTTTCAGTTTGTGTTTATCATGTATTTCTGTTTTAATTTAAATACAAGTTATTATTAATTTTTCAAGAGATGTTAGGAAATAATTATACAAGTAGATATAGTTTTAAAGCTTTTGGTATGTCTTCATGTTGTAGTTTCTTTTATATTTCTGTATTGGTTCTGACTTGATGGTTGGCTATGTTCATATGTTGGCTTGAGTTCTTGTTAGTATAGTACCTGTAATGAGAAATTGTGTTTATAGTTAGTTTTATGTTTATATATATATATATATATATATATATATATATATATATATATATATATATGTATATATGATCCTATATATATATATATATATATATATATATATATATATATATATATATATATATATATATTGTGGTTTTTCTGGTTCATTTTCGAGATATGGATGTTCTGTGTTATGGAGTTTCATTTTTTTTCTTGGTCCATTGTCTGTTGTATTATTGATATTATCTTCATGCATTGGATTTTTTGGTGTTTCTTGTTGTGTTCCAGATATTATTTTTCCCCATGTTTTAAATTAATCTACTGATGGTTGGTAATAGGATCGCAGTGATGTTTCACTTTTATGTCCTGTCACACTCATTATTTGTCATGCTTCCATTCCTGATTGTGACAGTAATGTTACTGCTGTTAAGGAGTGGTTTGTGTGTGCCTTCTGTATCTTTTTTATTGTAAATCTGTCTTCTGTGAGGTATCATACTCCTTCATTCCTACATTGTGCGAAGTGTAGCTGTATATCAAACCAGACTTTTCTTATGAGTCCGTCTACTGTGTTTGGGGAAAGTACTTGGCTGTTTCTCAGTTGTATTATTTCTTGTATTGTGAGTGGGTGGTGATGTTCTGCTGTATCTTTTCCTTGTCTTCTGTAATTTTTAATTACTGACTTAAATACGATATTTGCATTTGTTAGATGTATATCTGTTATTATGTTAATCTTTCTATTTAATGGTGGGTTGTTTATATATCTGTTAAGTCCTGCACATAAGGATACAAATTAACTTATTACGTATTCTTCTCCTTTTCTGTTTCGTACTGTAGCATAGAATTCTCTAAGTATTGTGTTTATGTTTTCTGGTGTAATAGTGTGCAAGTCTATGTTGTAGTTTTTTTATTTTTGCCAGTTTTTCAAATATGTTTATAGCCCACCGTGTTTGTTTACATGTACTCAATTCTTCTTTTTCTAATTCTAGGTGTTTCTATTTCTTTAGGAGTTTTTTCTGCATGTCTTTTGTTAGGTTTCTGTGTGGAATAGGCTTTTAATGTTTTTTTATCTTTTTGAAGTGTATGGCTTGTCATACTGTTGTCCTCTCTATGGGACGTTTTTTGCTGTAGTGCTTCCTGTTGTAGTTGGAGAACTTCCTTGCTTGTTGATGGTTTCATCATGGTTTCTGGTATGTAGTTAAATATTTCTTCAATTTCACTATCATTTATTAGTTCAAAGTTTACTTCCATTTTTTTTTTTTTTTTTTCTGTGTATGGTGTCTCTCGTTTCGGTGATTTTTCCTGTCTGACTTTGTAGTGTTTGTGTTTAAGAAGGCTCGTGCAGGTTTTTGAAGGGATGTTATCAAACAGGGCTAGGTGGTGCTGGGTAAAATATAGTTTAAGTACTTTAGAACATGATAACGTGCAGTTATATTATAGTTATGTTAGAAATCTGGTCCAGTTTTAATGCAAGCCAGCTTTTAAAAAGATACTTTAATATAGTTTTAATAATTGGTCACTAGATGGTGATGTGGTATGCTTTTTAGAAGGAATATGCTGGTTGTGGAAGTTGGGCAGCCACTGTGGTGCAGCAATTAGCATTGCCGCCTCACAGCAAGAGGTTCTCTGGTTTGATTCTTGGCTGGGGTGCCTTCTGTGTGGAGTCTGCATGTCCTCCCTGTGATCATGTGGGTTTCCTCTGGGTGCTCTGGTTTCCTCCCACACAGGGCCGGCCTTAGCTCAACTGGTGCCCTAGGCGAAGTAGTACTCCAGTGCCCCTTAAGCCCCACCTATACCATGCTCATGAAACACCCCTATAAGCCACACCCACAGGTCGGTCACTCCCCAGGAAAGCCACTCCAGCCATTTCCTTCATTTAAATGTATATGAAGAAAAGATACCTTGTGATGCAGTTAAACTGAAAGTGAAGGACAGTGGAATTTTCCTTTAATAAACCTGCTTTATCAGTTGACCCTTCACATATATTTTAGTATAAAAGTCACGTCCTAAGAAAATTGAAGCTCACATGCCTTATTTCAAAGAGTTGCTTAAGTTTATTTTAATTTACTTTGGGGTAGGTGAGTGAACCTTACAGCTCAGTGAAAGTAGAATAGCAACCTCCCTCCTCCATGTGTACAGTAGCTTAAGCTTGAATAGCACAAACGCAGATAGACATTTGCTAAACAATACAGTCTCAAAATGAAAACAGACTTGGCATGAGCAATAAACTTCTCTGCCATTGAAATGGCATGAAAATCCACATTCATAAAAAATGCATCTGGCCAGTGGAGGCTTAAGTTTACCTTTGGGCTATTTTCAAAACGGCCTCCTTGCACACATTTTTAGGACCATGCATACATGTATGTGTTCTTTGATTCACCTTCCTGATTGTATTAAATTACATTCCTTGTATAATAAAGCACCCCTTGTTAGTGTGTTTTTTAAATTTGTAGTTTTGAACATTTTTCCAGTAAGCAATAAAACAAAATGCATGACCCAGTAATGACAAACCTGCCCATTTCAAAACATTTTAACCATAAAGAGGGGATGGGAGTGTGGCCTCATGGTTATGGTGTTTGCCTTACAAACACAAGGTGCAGGGTTTTGAGTCTTACAAGGGATAATTGGCTAGGCTTAAAATGGCTCACAATGGCAGTTAGCTTAGTACTAATCTATGAACCTATAAAAGGCCACTCAAAGTTATGTCATTACAATCCACAAGTCAATAAGCACAATCTCTGCAGAAGTAAAGTTCATCCAAATAATTCTACATTAAAGAGAGTTTTTTTAATAATGAACAGTCTGTTACTGGCAAAAAATTTTACATTTCATTGTTTCATCTACCAATTCACTGCCTGCTGCCCTTGAAGAATTACTTTCCTACGTTACACAAAAAAATGGTAAGCTGGTAAAATTGCAATAGGGAATAACTGAGAAACTGACAAGTTCATAGTTACTAGGCATCTTATACAAAAGAGGACACTCTCAGGAATAAAAAACCTATACCCCCCCTTAAAATGCACCAAATCAGCAAGCAGTGCATTACATACATGCCTCCATACCTCTCAATCTCTTAGTACATGAACGCTGGAAAAAGCCTGAAACAGTGTTTGGGGGGGGTGGCAAAAGAGGGACAGATTATAAATATTGCTCTTGTAGACTTAGAAAGTTGCAGGGTAGCTGAAATCATCCAATATTAGGGTGAGACAGTTTTGTGAAGAAATAAGATGGCAGATAGGATTGGGTCTTTCATGGCTTAAAAAGGTGAGACACAGGTCAAGTCAGTGCAGCTGGTAAACTGTTGAGTATAAGGAATGTCATGCTCATCAAACCAGATAGTTGAAGGATTTAAAGCCTTTCATTTTTTTGGATAGAAATCTTTGGAGTCTTTCCAGTTGAGCAGTGTGCTTGCTTTTGTACAATTCAAATGGATAATTATATTTGATGATGGGTCTGATAAGGAAAGACTACAGTGGTAGGGTGATGCCGTTGGATCTTGACGATGTTCTCTTGGAAAGGAACATAGCCAGACAGAGGGATTTCCTGACTGTGGTAGAAACATGATGGCTGAATGAGAGAGACAGAGTTGTCCACATAAATAGCCAGGTTTCTTGTGAATTCATCTGTCTGAAGAGAAGTATAATTTATGAAGTGGGGGCAGCTTGGGGCAACTTGGACTTTCTCTATTTGTTTGTCAGTCATCATCCTTGCTTGCATAACTCCTGATGCTCATGATCATATGAGTTTTAAAAGTTCTAACAGGAAATAAGCAGGCTTGCATTAGGTCAAGCTAACCTAGAACATAGGAAATGTTGCATTGTAGACCTGTATGGGCATTTCAAGATCACTCGTGTCATGCTTTTTTCTAGGAGATGATACAGGATTAAGGATAAAGTAATTGCAGGCAGCATTTCCTAAATGTCTGATCTGGTAAGTTGAGCAATGGATGTGCCAACCAGGTGGAGCCACAAATTAGAGTAATCAGATAGAGGTCAAATTAGGATACAGGTTCCACAACCAGGTTCAATGCAACCAAACCACACTGGAACACCAAGTCCAATGAATGTCCTTTTACATGAGCGACACAAGCAACTATCTGAATCAAGCCAAACCCTCCATCTTATGATGGAACTTTGTGGTGAGCTGGTGGTTTCCATCACTGATCCAAAATTTAAAGCTGCCCAAAACTAACCATTTATGCTACTTGAAAGAAGTCTGATGAGGAAACTGGTGAACTTTTGTGAGCTAAATCCATATTACTCAGAGGACAATAGACCATGTATTAACCTGCAGTTTATTTCTGCCCTACATATACACTCAATGAACCAGTGACCTCATTTGTTATCTACATCATTTCAAATCCAGTTCAAAAACTGCTGACATAACCATTGCTTATATATATTTTTTTTCCATCTTTGGTCTTGGACAGCAGAGAAACCCAGAGGGATAGTAGTTGCTAGGTTAGTCTATTAGTTATCAAGTCACTTATCTGTTATGATGTAAGGCTAACCCTGCATCCCCAATCCATCAAACACCACAGCTGAATGCTGCATGCTGACCTGGCATTCATCAACAGAGTTCAAGGTTACCTTCCTGACTCATGTAACTAAGGCTACTGCTGCTGCAGTTGTGGTCATTTGAACATCTACAGTACTGTTTAAGGTTAACATGTACACCTGTACTCTTTGGTGGCAATGGGGTTAGCAATTATTACAGTCGGTTAAAAAAAATCCTGATTTAATTTGGACTTATCCACACACTGTGCTAAACCTTTCTAAATTCTGGTGGTAATTCGTGATGTCGTTAGAAGATGTGCTGAATGCTGATTACGCTTTGGTTTTGTACTCAGAGACTGGAATGCAGCAACTCTTCCTCGTATATGTTTTTATTTTGAGGAAGCATGTCCCTGCATCTTAACTGGCTGCATGGTAACCCACTGCACAGACAATAATAGTATAGTGTTTGCGAGCAGTAGTTACGAGTGTTGACTTATGACTCGTCACACAGTAGAACTCCGGTCCATAAATTGCGCCCTGCTTAAGTGGGGGAGGGCGCAACTGTTGCTAGCCTCTCGGCGGTGAAATAAAAAAAAATGTTGTTGTTTTTCAGCTTTTCCCGATTAGTGGTCGTCACACAGCAGAACTCCGGTCCGTAAATTGCACCCTTTTGAGGCTGGGGAAGTCGCAATTGCTAGTCTCTATGGGCGGTGGTGAAATCTTTAAAAAAATAAATGTTGTAGTTGTCTCTAAGGCTTTTCCCGGTTAGGGGGTTGTCACAACAGAACTCCGGTCCAAATTGCGCCCTTTTGAGGCCGGCCTGTACGGAGCCCTAGGCGGTCGCCTAGTTCGCCTATACCTAAGGCCGGCCATGCTCCCACATCCCAAAGACCTGCTGTAGGTGGATTGCACACTCTAAATTGGCCATAGGCATGAGTGTGTGTGTGCATGTATGCCTTCCATGGAAGGTTGGGCATTGGGCTGGCAACCCAACACTGTAAAACTCCACAGCCAATCATGAGCGGACAGGTGATCTGCTGTGGCAACCCCTAACTGGGAAAAAGCCAAAAGAAGAAGAAAGATGCTAGTTGTGGAAGTTACATATGGTGTGTCTGTTCTGACTTGTACTGCTCGTGGAATAGTGGAGCTCGAAAAAATAAAGCTGCTGGGGAAATATGTCTGCACAGATGTAAGATCTGCTATTGCTTGGGTCATATGGGTTTATTATTGGAATAGTGGAGCTAAATGGAGGCGAGTTCTTTTTTTTTTTTTTTTTTGCGAGGGGTGTGCTGCATTTACTTTTCATGCATAGCTTTTACAGTTTCTTAATTGCGTGTAGCTATCACAAGCAATCTATGCGTGTCAATGGTTTGATTAGGATTCACGCTGCTAGAAGTGTTTTGTTTTTAATGTGTTAATGTTTTATGTACAAGGAAATGTGTTACAAAAATAACGCTGGTGGAAAAATGTATTATAGCTGGCAAGTTGCAGACTGTAAAGATGTAAGATATGCTACTGCTTGGGTCATGTAGGTTTATTAATCATAGTGACATTGCTGTTACTGCATTTGTTGGCTACTGCAATACAGAAATATAAAAGAAACTACAACATGAAGACATACCAAAAGCTTTAAAACTATATCTACTTATATAATTATTTCCTAACATCTCTTGAAAAATTAATAATAACTTGTATTTAAATTAAAACAGAAATAAATGATAAACACAAACTGAAAATGTGGACTATTTTATCTCACAAAAAGTGGAAGAATACAAAGTAAAACAAACAAAACCTAAATAACAACACAAAGATAACACAAAACAAACACCATTGTATAATAGCAATAACCTATGGCTGGGTGTGGGTAATGCTGGATTTACCCATGGTTGGCTTTGTTTGGTCATGAGGGCAAAGCCCTCATGACCAAACCACGCCAACCGTGGGTAAATCCAGCATTATCCACACCCAGCCATGGGTTACAGCTATACTAATAATTGGCAGGTACTCTTTCAAAGCTTTTGCAGGATCTTTTGCATTGTTCAGCTGGTTGTTCCTAGCAAGTAATAGACATATATTAAGGCAGCTGGACAGTTGTTTGCTGACGTACTTTAACAATCGTTCTTAATATTAGTTTGTAATACAAGCTGTACTTCATATATTGCCTTTTCAGAGCTGATAATTCCTTTTAAACATTTTGTTGTCTTGTTTAATCTCCTTTGGTTTTGAAAAGCTGGGAATTCCTTATTGACGTGGTATTTGTTTTTTTTTTCTTTTTGTATACTATTATACACTTCTTGTTCCACCAAAATGGTATTTTTTTTCTTTTCTTACTTACATTATTGATTACAACTGTTTGTTCAATAGAATTGAAACAGATGTTGCATATTTTAGAATATCCATACATTTTCTTACTGTTTCACTTTCCCAGTCTATATTTTTCAGCTCACATTTTACCCATGCATAATCAATTCTATTATGATTGTACATCTTGGTTTTATTCAGTACTTTGGCAAGTTGATTAATTGAAAATGGAACCGAATTATGGTCCGATAAAACTAGTAGTAAAGTAACAGTAATAGTAATACCTGATAAAAGAAAACATAAATTTGTTACCATTAAAACAAAATATTATTGTTGTGAGTAGGTTTCTTAGATAATTGTATCAATTCTGTCAATGCGAGCAGCTGCAAAGTATTTTGTTATTATCACACAGAAGCTGGCAAAGAATTCTAGTTAATTTTAGAGTAGCTGAAGTTATCTAGCAAGATGGTTGGGTTAGGCTCTGGTACACCACTTAACCTGGATAAAAATGCAAAGTGCTGGCCTACTGACATTGAAAGACTGGGATAACATTCAGTCGGGTTAAGTTTAATAGAACCATGTGTAGTACATATTTCGAGTACTACAATTTCTGAAGTAGGTATTATCTTTAATTTTAAAATTTACCATATGGGACTGATGGCTTAGTAAGTTGCTACTTTATTGTCTTACTCTAAATAGTCATGTTTTGGTATTTTTGCATTACTAAAGTGAAGTATTCCGGACCTCCACAATCGCAACAATCGTCTTATTACTTAGGTTAATCAGAACTTTTAATATTCTACCCATTTGATGGACAGACTTTAGGATTGCAAAAATATACATTCAGAGAATTATAAAAACTGTGGCTTACAAAATTCATCTGACAATTTGTTTAGGAGTCTGTAAAAAAGGCTTAACATAGTTTGTAATTTGCTGTAAACATAATGAGATCCATAATGGCTAAGTTAGAAGTCATCTCTAGAGATTGTATGTTTGTCAGAAATGATGTTCTTCCTAAATATGACTAGATCAATAGAATTTACTAAGCATAATTGTCTCAAGCAGTTGTTAAACATTGGTGCTCTGGTTAGTATAATCGTTCCATCATATAAAGTTTAATGTAACTCTCTTTGATAACAAAATTTCAAAATATCAAGGCCATCATTTTTTTTACAAATGAAAGAAGTTGTTTTTAAGTTGTTGGTACCAGTATGTAAAATTAAATGGTTATATTCTGACTTCCCCATCAAACAGAGATTTCTGTAGGTCAAGTGTGTCAATTAGCTTTAGTACTAGAAGTGATGACACTGTTACCGTTTCTTTATATAAGTCAGACAAACTTCTATAGGACAGTCTTAAAATGGAATCTCTAGTATCTTTGTTTCAAATAAAGTTTGACCTGTTTTTTTCCCAATAATTTTGAGTTTTCCAGAATTAATTTTGGGTCATTGAACATTATCATATAAAACTAAATTGGGGTTGTTATTGCTTCCAAACATTGCTAAAAAGGGTGAAAGCTAAACCCATGCAATATTGTGCTCTTTATTTTTTTCTTTTTGATTAATAGTGTATCTTTACTGATCAACTATCCCTCAAGGGGATCTAGCACATTTTTATAAATGTGAATGCTGTAATGTAATTCAATACAATTCTTTTTGATAGATACAGGGGCTACTTCATGTGCTGAAAATAACAAGGTGTAGCTTTGCAAGTCTCTTATTTTACTAGTTCATTGTTATTTGCATATATATTTTCAATTTTCCTTTAAGGATAATGATCTCAGAGTACAGCACTGGAGAAGGAAGATTATTTTCTGTACCCCCTCTACAAGTTTGTATATTATTAGAAATAAAATTATTAAAATTACTATTAGAGGCCACTGAATTAGTTATATACAGAGTATTTTACTATGCTTAGTTTTATCATTCAGTCAATGTGCATGTGTTTCCTTTCCCATTTATTTTCTACATCAATGTGCTTGAAATATCAATGCTGACAAAGTCCTTTGTGTTTTTTTAGGAAGGAAGAGATCAAATATTTAAGATGGCTACCTGTTGTATGCAATAATGTATTAATATTAGAAGGCTTCTTATGTATAGAAGTACAGATTGGTCCTTGTTTATCTACAGCAAAGAGCACATCCAAATAACCAATGCTATCAAGAGACAAACCACCTGTAAATTTAATGCCAGATTGATTTGAATTAAGATGATGTAAAAATTCTTCAAAAAACATCATTTAGTAGGCAACCCCATACCTTCTTGGAGGAGAGCAGGAAGCTACCAATATCTCCCAAAGACACACACACACACACACACACACACACACACACACACACACACACACACACACACACACACACACACACACACACACATGCACATATATATTATGATAAGTGAAATAAAGCTGTTACAGTGTTTATACATATTATAAACAAGTTACATTGTCATTCCCATTTAAGACTATTACATGGTATTGCAAGTCTCTACTTATCCCATAATACACTGCATTTCTAAGCTAGAATCAGCTAGGCATGAGATGCATAAAGTGTTTGACTAAACTGATGATGTATTCTGCTATTTCTAAGACTAGTAATTAGAAGTGTTGGGTGATCATGGGTGCATATTCTAACATGGTGCCAGGTTTGGGATCTTGATGAATAAAAAATGAAAACCTGCCTAATCAGTTCCAGAACTGATCCATGCCACTTGAAGTGAATCAGCAAGGTCAGACTTATTTTATTGATAAAAAAGTAATTTTACCTTAAAAAGTCATATTTTACTTAAAATTTTAATTCCTTTAATAATGATGAAATTTATCTCACCAGATTCATTTGACTTCTCAGAAACCTTTGGCTGGCTTGCCTGGAAACTGAGGTTTATACAGTTTTGTGCGGTGACCAAATTAGATAAAAAAAGAGAGAAAATCAAGGTAAATAGCCTATTGTATTCTATGAGGCATGATGCAGAGGCCATAAGAGTTCCTTTTCATTCTCAGAGGGAGATAGTGTTAAATATGAGTCCATGGTTAGCGAACTCTATGAACATTTTGTGCTGAAAGAAATGTAATGCACAAAATAATGTGCTTTCACAGATGTGTACAACTGAAGGGTGAAAGTGATGAAGCTTTTGTATGATAAGTGTATAAACAGGCTGAAAATTATGGGTTTAATGGCACAAATAATGAATAAATAAGAGACAAAATTGTGAATGGTCTTGCTGGTATAGAAATGTCTGAAACCATACAACTTGAATTTAGTCTAACTTTAGAAAAAGCAATACAAATTGCCTGAGAGGCTGAATTAGTTAAAAGGAAAAATACTAATTTAAACATAATAAATTAACTGTGTGAAGTAAAATGCAGTTACTGGCAAGTTTAAAAAGAAGCATAATTCTGTTCAAACTAAAGCAATACATGAGAAGTACAGTGTAAGCCTGACAAATGCTTGAGGTGTGACTATTACTGTAGTATGTCAGAACAGAGCACTGCCTGTGGCCAAAGTGAGTGAGGGATATAAGAACTTAGATAATTTTGTTGTCATTTGTGAAACAAAGCCAATTAAAGAGGATATTTATGAAAATGAAAATGGAAATAATGTACAGAAATGATTTTTCCTGGGTTCAGTCATGTCCTGCATCTGGTGTTAAAGCAGACTGGAAGTTAAAATTCCCAGTCATGGAACCCGAGTGTGTTTCAAGCATGATACAGGGAAGGATGTTACTGTGATATCACATGCTATATACAGAAGTTTCTAAATGTGCGGGCAGTTGCATGAAGCATAGACAAAAATTCATGGCCTTGTAGGCAAACTCATCTGTAGACTTTTAGCTATATCTGAGTTTTGCATTTATGTGTGAGATGTTTTCTACACAAATAATCTGCTCAGCAGAGATACGTCATGCAAAATGGGATTAATTGCCAAAATAAATGATGTCAGTATAAATGTGTTTGGTGAAGATGGTCTATTAACTGGAAACTCATTGCTATTCCACATGCCTTGACCACATCCAGGAGCGTACCATTTCCAATGGTGTTCAAAGTAGAGGCAGAACTTAATCAAATGCCAAGCCATGAAATAGCTGAAATTGTAACAGCACTGACTGAGTGGTGTGCCCTCATTGCCCCAATGATTCAAAGCAATGGCTGACTGCATATATATGTTGATTTTAAAAAGTTCAAAAACAAGTAAAGTGGTGTAGTTGTGCATGAATGGTTCATTCTACCTATACAAGAAGACGTGCTAGATGCTTTCAATGGATTCTGACAAGTACCCTTAGGCAAAGAAAGGTTAAAGCTAACAACCTTCACTACACTTAGGGGAAAGGTTCGATTTTACAGGTCTGACATTTGGTATAAGCTTAGCAGCGAAAATCTTTCAGCACAAAATGACTGATTTATTCAGCACAATACATGGTGGTAGTGTTATGTTGGCATCATAACTTTTGGTTTAGATAAGGAAATTGATGGTTTGAGGTTAGTGGTAATGCCACAGAATATTAAAAATTCTGGTTTAAAGCTAAATCGAGACAAGTGCTAGTTTAGTAAAGCACAGCTCTAGTACTTTGGGCATAAAATAATAGCGGAATTAGACTAGATGCAAGCAAAGTCAGAGTAATAGCCAAGTTACAGAATCCATCCTATGTGAGTGAGTTAAGACAAGCCCCAAGCACGATTAAGTACATGGGCAAGTTTATACCAGACTTGTTGACAGTGCTTCATCCCTTAACTGATTTGTAATGCACAGAACTCCATGATTACTCTCTGTTATCAGGAAAAATTCAAGCTAGGTAAAAGCTATTTTAGTGCAAGATCCAATTGTAACAGTGCTTGGAAAGGTGATTACCAGTTGTTAAGCACTATTAATATTGAGTCTCATAGTAGGCAGTAAGTACTGACAGTGGTGATCAACAAATGACAACGATAGAAGCCTAAACAACTTTGTTTCTGCCTGCTGTGTGTGCCTTTCAACTTTTCTTGAGTTCAGCTTAAGTTCAACTCATATTTTTGTCCTGGCCCTTGAAAGCTTCTTTCATTGTCCGGTAAATCACTGAGGATTATTGTCAAAATATTAACATTTTAATCCAATTCAATTCATTCATTCATAACAATTTAATTCAATTTTAACACATATTAATATATTTAAATGAATTAGAGCAGTATTTAAAAAGGCTCCCTGGTTTTGATCCTTTGCCCCGTCCACAAAAACAAAACAAAACAACAACAACAACAACAAAAAAAAAAAATAAATAAGCTGATTGGTATGCTGCTGCTGTCTGTTTGACAGAGTTCACTAAGGGCTTTACCATATTTCAAAGCTGATGTTTTTTTTTCCTTATTTTTGTAAACTGTAGTACATGGAGCTGATAAAACTCCATGCACAGATCTGATCGTAACCCTTCATTATGTGTTCTTAAAATAGATTTCAATATTAATGTCTTGAGGTTTGTTCACATGGTGAATTTCTTGGCCTTCATGTCTTAAATACATTAACACCTCAGTTATCATTGGAGACCCAATCGTAATCCTCTATACAGTTGACTCCCTCTTATCTGGCCTCTCTTTAACCAGCCTGCTGTTTAACCGGCCATCAAATTTCTGCCATAGCGCTAGCAAAAGACAGCAGTGAAGAACAACAGTTCTGCCTCCTCTGGGCTAAATAATGACAAACATTTGAGTTTTATTCTTCATATTCATTAGAAAAATGCATATTAACACAAATGGTTATGGGAGCAAGCTTAATCCCAGTATTCAGCAGAGTAAAAGAAGGGCTGATGACAGCTGCAGTGCTGGCATAGTTTGGTGTCATCAAACCAGCAATAGTGAGCTAGTATGGTGTCACCAAACAAACAATAGTGAGCTAGTATGGTGTCACCAAACCAACAATAGTGAGCGTATGTGCCTCTAGCTATGGCCAGGGATCAGTAGTGCTCCAAACAGATGGACAAATGCTATATCCTGCTAACTTATGCTGATACTTGCAAACTGAAGAGTGCCTTGCAAGTATGTGAGCTTGTGAAACACTGTAGGTACTTGTTAGAGCTCAAGAGTTTCGGACTACATACTGACCACAAACCATTAGTTCCACTAAAAAGTTTTATGACCTAAGTAAAGTGTTAATGAGGCATCAAAGACTGATAATCAGATTAAGAAGGTAGAATCCATGTGGCTGTCAGTTGTAGATACATTACTCAGAAATATTATACATGACCAACCATTATCTTTTACCATAGAAGATATTGCCACTTGTGTCAAAGCAAGATGATGACCACACCAGTGACCATCAAGAGACCAGAGAAGCTTATGTAAGGTACTCAAAATGATAAGAGAGTTGCAAGCTGTTAGCTAACATGTGTGAAATGGATGTCCAGACTATTGGACACAAACTAGACAGCTCATGCATAAGTCAGAGAACGATCTGAACATGATGCCTTATAATATAGCAAGGCAGAATTCTGTACCTTATCTTAATGAGCAGATCTACTCATCAAATATTTGAAAATCATTAGAGCTTCAGCAAATGTAGAGAAAGAGTGAAAATTTCACTGTGGTTGCAAAACATTAGCAAAGACATCACAAACCTGGTGGCCAAGTGTCAGTTGTGAATTGTGCATAAACCACTGCAATGATGAGAGCCACTGATGTTTACACGTTTACCACAAGGTCCAAGGCAAAAAGATAGGTGGTGACTGATGTGAGTATGAAGGCAAAAATAGTCTCACAACATCAGAATAATTATATACTGACTATGAGTAACAATCAAATAATATCCAGATTCAAAATGATGTTCTCAAGGTATCCTCTTCCTAGTGAGCTGGGTACAGTTTGCTGCTGACTGTGAGTTCACCTGTACTCCTTCATGTCCTCACTATCTGAATTCAAATGGATAAGCTGTCAGAGCACTGCAAACTTTCAAAAGGTTGCTAAA
>NC_056738.1:340979641-340999641 GCF_019279795.1 Protopterus annectens | reverse complement strand
AATACTCACTTCTTTGGATAAGAGAATGAAAGTAAAATGTCACGGGAAGTATTCAAACAGAAACACAACTTTTAGTGTCTTACATACAGGTTTCAGTTTTATAGAAATTTAAAGAATAATTTACATCAACACACAGCGTATTTGTGTTAACTAAAGTACTACGTTTAAACTGCATAAAATGACAAATTCTCATTTTATAATATACATGACAGAGATGTGATACCATTCATACCAAGGGACTGAGTGACCTACTGTATTTTTTTACCTAACGGCTCCTTTAAATGGCATTATTTTCTCTGCGAAAAGACTCTGCAATTCCTTATTGGTTATTTAGTGATGTATACCAGGCCAGCCATACTGTGATTGACTAGAAGGAAAAGTTGTATTTACTTTCATAAAGTTATTTTGCACACAGCAATGGGATTTAACACTGATTATGAAAGAGAAGGAAACGTATGTTGATTCTGATCTGATTTGCTATAGATGTTTGTTATTCTGTAAGTATACTGATTACTGACCATTTTCAGTGATGACTGAGCGAAAAATACATAATAGCAAAAATACAAATCACAACAGAATGAAAAAAAAGCATACCAGCTCAGGGACTATGCTACACAGCAAAAAAAAAAAAAGCCTAAAATAAATATTGAGATTGACTTTCTAACCTTTCAGTATAAACTAGCAGAAGAAACAAGAGGGTATTGCATACATTATGGTTTTTAAATAAATGTTCAATGACAAATTATATTTGCAAAACGTAAAAACTGATAGTATGTTGCAAATGGTAACAATGTTGCAAATCAGAGCCCAGTCCCGTTTTCCAAGTCTATAGTGAATTCAGAGATGATTATATTAAGGAAGGTGGTCTATTGCCCTTGTATTGGGAGGTATGTGGGGGCTGTTGCCCTGGCATAAATACTGCACTTGTAATTCTTCCATACATTAATATTTCTTTTTGAACTTGAGTTATACAATGCTTATATCTTTTGTACTCATACCAGAGAACTCACAGAAGTGTATTATAGGTTCAAAGTAAAATTGTAGGACCAACTACTGATTAGAAAAAAAAAAACAAAAGGCAGGAAACAACCTTACAGGAAACAGTATGAACCAGATTTTAATGCTGCAAATTACCTCCTACATTATAACAGTTGCCACCAAGGACACCAAAAACGTGGCATTGTAAAGGGGCATTTTGTACGTCTGACAAGGATGGTTTCTGAAGAAGAAACCTACTTCCATGAACCTGAATTTTTGGCCAATATGTTTTTGGCTAGAGGTTACCTCCAGGAACTGGTATAAATCATAAGAGATGAGGTAGATGAGAAAAGAAGAAAAGTTTTTTCCCCCCTTCATTAAATGGTGATAGTGACACCTTTAGTCTAAACAACAGACCTGACGATGGAGACAATTTTGGTCATAAACTAACTTTTGTCACCACATATTCCTCCGATAGTGATCATATTTATGAAATTTTGAAAAAGAACTGGAATGTTTTTTCATGTTTTCATGAAATTCAAAAGTTGATTGGGGGTAGTGTCAAAATTGTTTACAAAATGGTGAGGAATATTAAAGAAAATGGACAGGGGTGGTGTTTCAAATAAGATCAATGAGAGAACTGGTACCCATAAATGTGGCTTTTGTGGCCTATGTAAATACATCATAGAAGGTGACGAGATCACTGTCAGTTGGATTTACATTCAAGTAAAACATTTTTTCTGCAACTGTAGTACTGTTGGGATTGTCTGCCTAGCTCTCTGTAAGCAGTGTAAGAGGTTCTATATAGGAAAGACCCAAAGAAGGTTTAAAGATCATATATATGAGCACATCAATGCTATTAAGAAAGGGAACCCCAACAATGTACTTTCTAAGCATGTGGTTGAAAACCCTGGTCAAGAATTTGGATTTTTGTGTCTTTAGGTGATTAATAAAAATGTAAGAGGTGGTCCTTGGGCTGATACCATTGAATATAAAGAGTTAAGGTGGCAAGTTAGGTTTAATGCTTGTTTTCCACCTGGACTCAATGAAACTTTATCTATTGCCAGCATTTTGAAGCTTTGTTCCTATATAGTATGAAATTCTTGCATATATCAAATGTGTGTTTTTCAAAGAACATGTGTCTTTAAGAATGTGCGATTTTAATGCTCGGTACCAAGTCTTTAATTGTCACGAATTTGTAAGGTATTTTAATTGGAGGGTGTATTTCATTGGTTCTGATAGTACATGTGTTTTTTTAGGGGAGGGGAAAGTATGGTACTTAATGGATTTTTTGTATTAGTATAATGTTTCTGAAGACGTCTTGTGCTACATACAGAAGAAAGCACTAAAACTGACATTAAAATCTGGTTCATCCTGTTTCCTGTGTTTTCGTTTCCAGCCTGGATTGTGTTTTTTGTTTGGTTCACCAATTTGTATAAGAATTATCTTGTAATAAGAATTACCCTCAAGGGAGGTCGAATGGGGGATTTCAGTGACAATCATGGAGGAACAAAAAGACAACAGACAACAGCCAAAAGACAACAACAACAAACTGAAGCTTTAAGACTGGATGTGTGTGATGTGAACATTAATTGTTCTATGTGGTTTAAACGGAGCTTGTCTTTCCATTGTAATATACCAAGAGAAAATGGAATTTTACAGCAAAGCATTGAGCTTTTGAAAGACAATTTGTTGAAAATTCGAAAGCTTCAGGTTGAAAACTATTTCAGAGAGAGTGTTAAAGTAAAAAGGGTGCCTGAGGGACTTCGCTCCTGGAAGTTCCCAAATGGTTTGCTTCAAATCTCACCCTTACACCTGGAACTAACTGAACTTTTTGATCGCAAGGGATGTGAACTACTAGATGTCCTAGATAAACATAACCAGAGGTCACTTTGAGGAACTCACTAAAGAGGCTATTGACCTGGAAAAATTATTATGTTAGATCTCCTTTTTGAGAAACAGAAAGAGAACTTTACCAACATTTTTTCCTTTGTGGATAAAACAGTAGCTGAAATCCAAAAAAGGAAAGAAAAGAAGTTTGAAAGAGTCTGCATTGACTACTCCAAGGGGTTAGCCTATCCGAAGCCTTCTAAGTCCTTTGTCCCAGCCACAGACGATCCTTTAGTGAATGAAGTGCAAGAAGATCAAAATGTCAATCAGCAGGGTGCTGCCCCTTTAGGCCAGGAGCATCCGAGACACTTGGAGAGGATAAGGAATCGACGGTACAACAAACAGAATAAGAATTACCCTCAGGGGAGGTCGAATGGGGGATTTCAGTGACAATCATGGAGGAACAACAACCCACATTGGGTTTATTAAACAACGAGGAGTTAATCAGACCAGACTTGGGTGAAGATGAGGGTGTTGGTCCCAGTATTATGAGCAACAAAAAAGGTAACTTTTACTTGTATAACTACTCTGATAAGTCATTTGATGAACATGTTGTTGAATTACTATGTAAAGGCTTTAATTTTATTCCTACTGCCAAAATGAATATTGTTGATTTAATTCTTGACCTTAAGGTATTTTTGCATACATTTATCTTAAATTTGCTGTTTAATGGGAAAGAAGTTGAATTTAACAGTAATGCTCTGAAAAGGAGTAGTGATCTAAACCCCCCCTTAATGTGGCCATTAGTAATCTTTGAAAGACTCTGTGAATTTGAGTTTAGAAACTTGTGGAAAAAACAATGTAATGATAGTTTTTTCAACCTATCTGATGTAGAGAGAAAATTGTTGGAGCAATTGTATAATGACAGAACCATAAGGGTCATGAAGCCCGACAAGGGCAGGGGGTACTATTAACGAGTTCAAGTGATTATTTTAACAAAATGCGGGCTTTTTTACTTGATTGTGAGTTTTATGAGGAAACCTCTCTCAACATGGTACATATTGTTTATGCCAGAATTGACTAGCAACTACAGGACATGCTTGATCAAGAACAGATCAGTTTAGATGAATGCACTTTTTGGCTGTGAAGTACCCAACAATACCTACGATATTTGGATTGCCCAAAATCCACAAGAACTTAAGGTACCCAGCGATGAGGCCAATTGTGAACTCATCTAAATCTAAAACCCACAATTTGGCCAAATATGTCGATATTAAATTAAAAAAAGTTTTGGAAGGCATACACCACATTTGTAGGGACTCCTGGGACTTCCTTACTAAATTGTTTAAAATTGAATTCAAAGATGACTTAATTGTGTGCACTGTGGATGTTGCTAATTTATTCAATGTGATACCCCACGAGGAGGGTTTAGATTGATATCATGATTTTCTAACTGAAAGCTACCTTTTTTCTAATAAGGAGGTCAATATCTTAGATGTGTTAATGGAGATGATGTTGAAACATAATTATGTTTACATTAATGGGCACTACTTTTTGCAAAAAAAAAGGAGGGGCAATGGGGGCGGCTTGTGCCCCCATATTTGTAAACATAGTTAGATTGCAATGGGAGAAAAGGTTTATTTTTGAAAAGTATGGAGAGGCCCCACCATAGGCCCTCTATTTGCGATTTTTGGACGACATCTTTATTGTTTGGAAAGAAAGTCTAGATGAATTGAAGGTCTTCCTTGACTATATTAATCAAACAACAGATTTCCTTGTTTTTATCTCCCAATGGAGTGAACAAGATATCTCATACTTAGATGTAAAAATCACCAAAGACACAGTGAATAAAAGGTTGGTCAACAGCATTTATATGAAACCCACCTTTTCAAATTGCCTCCTACATTATGACAGTTGCCACCCAGGACACCAAAAATGTGGCATTGTAAAGGGGCATTTTGTACGTCTGACAAGGATGGTTTCTGAAGAAGAAACCTACTTCCATGAACCTGAATTTTTGGCCAATATGTTTTTGGCTAGAGGTTACCTCCAGGAACTGGTACAAAACATAAGAGATGAGGTAGATGAGAAAAGAAGAAAAGTTTTTTCCCCCTTCATTAAATGGTGATAGTGACACCTTTAGTCTAAACAACAGACCTGATGATGGAGACAATTTTGGTCATAAACTAACTTTTGTCACCACATATTCCTCCGATAGTGATCATATTTATGAAATTTTGAAAAAGAACTGGAATGTTTTTTCATGTTTTCATGAAATTCAAAAGTTGATTGGGGGTAGTGTCAAAATTGTTTACAAAATGAGGTAGGAATATTAAGGAAATCTTAGAAAATGGAGAGGGGTGGTGTTTCAAATAAGATTAATGAGAGAACTGGTACCCGTAAATGTGGCTTTCGTGGCCTATGTAAATACATCACAGAAGGTGATGAGATCACTGTCAATTGTATTTACATCCAAGTAAAACATTTTTTTCTGCAACTGTAATACTGTTGGGATTGTCTGCCTAGCTCTCTGAAAGCAGTGTAAGAGGTCCTATATAGGAAAGACCCAAAGAAGGTTTAAAGATCATATATATGAGCACATCAATGCTATTAAGAAAGGGAACCCCAACAATGCACTTTCTAAGCATGTGGTTGAAAACCCTGGTCAAGAATTTGGATTTTTGTGTCTTGAGGTGATTAATAAAATTGTAAGAGGTGGTCCTTGGGCTGATACCATTGAATATAAAGAGTTAAGGTGGCAAGTTAGGTTTAATGCTTGTTTTCCACCTGGACTCAATGAAACTATATCTATTGCCAGCATTTTGAAGCTTCGTTCCTATATAGTATGAAGTTCTTGCATATATCAAATGTGTGTTTTTCAAAGAATATGTGTCTTTAAGAATGTGTGATTTTAATGCTCTGTACCAAGTCTTTAATTGTCAAGAATTTGTAAGGTATTTTAATTGGAGTGTGCATTTCATTGGTTCTGACAGTACATGTGTTTTTTTAGGGGAGGGGAAAGTATGGTACTTAATGGATTTTTAGTATTAGTATAATGTTTATGAAGAAGTCTTGTGCTACATACAGATGAAAGTGCTAAAACTGACAAAATCTGGTTCATCCTGTTTCCTGTGTGATTGTTTCCAGCCTGGATTGTGTTTTTTGTTCCATTCTGATTAGAGAAGGCTGAGCAATTTTAGTTGAGATCTGCCATGAATATTACATGAATAGAATTTCTTACAGTGAAGTACAAAATGGACTTTAGAGTATGTTGAAATACATGACCTAATATCACATAACTAGCATAGAGTTTATCCTAAATATAGTAGCCTTACCACCATCTTCAACCTTAGTAACCAAACCTTACCCGTACTGAAAAAGGGACAGCTAACAAAATCTGTTTTCTCTGATTTACAGAGAAAAAGCTGACCACACTCTGTTAATTAAGTAGCTGTATGTTTTTTTTACAGATGTTGTTCAGTTATTCTACAGTTACCTAGTAAAGTGAACGTTTTCATTTATTAGTAACAATTCTTTTACTGAAGCTAGAACAGTTTTTAAGGGTGTTCCTCGAGTCTAATTACGTTGATCTGTACTTTTCTCACTTCATGTTAACATCTTGCCATGGGATATACCATCACTTAACTGCTTAGTTAATGTAATAGTTCCTTGCAGTCACTACATACAAATTTACAAAGTTACCTCTCTTTATCTGGAATTGTTTCTCTAGCAATACAATTTTCATAAGCTCACTGCCAACCAACTTGCAAGAATTCAACACTTTAACAATTTAATTGGTACCCAAATGTCCTGGTCTACTTAACAAAAGTACTTAGGTGTGCTACTAACCCAAACACTTTCCTTCCATAGCCTTATGAAGCCTATAACAATGAATGCTGTAAATCAACTCAGAATAGCTTATAAGATACCCCATGCTTTAACTATCGATGCACACACATTTGTAGTTATAAATGTACTAATCCCTAGGATTGAATATGCATTGTCAATGTTTTCCTGTCTCACCATGCACAATGTATCATTACTATCAATATTTGAAAACAAAATACACAAGTTCACACATCTAGCCAAAGGTGGAAAGCACAACTGTTACACATAATAGAAAACTTAATTATTGGCTAAAAGCGTTAGAGCTGATTTTATTCCAAATACTTTGATGTACAAGCTGCTTGAGGAGTGATACTTCCTGCACTGATTAATAAACTAGTAATAAGAAATACGTCATACCCTTTGAAGAACCCTTGATAGCAGGGTCTGTATTACGTGATCGAACGTTAAGGTGATTGAACTCCTAAACCTTGACCCGTAAATGTCGAACCCTTAAAACCCTGATGTGGGGGGGCTGTGCTCCCCACACCCCCCTACCTAAATATACCAACTGCAAGATTGCTCTACATTGCGGAAAAGGACAAATTACCAATGACAGCTAAACTAATTTATTCCCGGGGAATGCCTTAAATGGCTATTTACGAATGTCAGCGTTCGACATTTATGGCTCGACGTTTAGGTGTTTGATCACCTTAAAGTTTGATCACATAATATAGACCCTGATAGCATTAGATTACAAAGATCCCAATTTTCTCTTTCTGCTTGTGAAAAAATATTTTCATAAACTAGCTCCTGCATCCTGGAATGCCTTGCTATATGAAATCATTGCAAACGGAAATCTGCCTTCCTTCAAGAAGAGGCTGTAGTTATGTCTTAAGGAAGATAACACAATCACTACAACCCAACTGCTAGACATGCGCATGTCTGTTCTCCATGACACTTAGCAATAAACAATCAAACACAAAGAGAGGCAGATGTTTGTTAATAGTTTGTTAAACATTGTTTAGTTTTACTTTCTGCTTTACACATGTTGGATTCCACTGTGAAACAGTATTCTAAACAACAAATTATCTAGCACATGGAAAACTTGATTTCTTTCAAAGTACTGTTGAAACACTGTTCATCCTTAATCCTTGCAATTTTGTCTCTCCTTTGCCTGGCATATGCTTATGTAAAGATATATATATATGTTATGTGTCGTGGTTTTATTTTCTATGTATTAGTATGCTGTGCCTGATATACAAAATGTTGCATATCCAACAACTGTTTCACTTTGTGATATTATTTATTTCTGCTGCTACCTCATGCATATGTTAAGTATCACTGTAATTGCCTCTTGACTCAGATTATGACTGAAAATGGCCTTTGGCCAGTTTAGCTACCCCGATTAACAAAACAATAAAAACAAACAAGTTAACAAGTAAATAAATTTAAAACGTCATACCAAAGGGCACTAAGGTGCTACAGAGGAGGAGGTAAGAAAGTGACAGGAGAAAAGAAGCTGGACATTATCTTGAATAAATAACTCAAGTAGCATTACAGCTTAGATAATGAATGTTCAGAAGGAGCAATGAAAGCCTCAGTCACAATTATCTTTAGTCTAAGTAAACATAATTAGTAGTACATTTTCTTTGAATACTTTGTCATCAAAAATATTATGAAACAAGTAGGTGGGCAGGGAGAATGCAACATACATTAAGGCCATTTGCATCTACAAATTCTAACATAAGAACTAGAATTGTCAAGAAACGTTTCAGTGGCTATAGGGTGAAACAACAGGTATACAGTCAGAATGTTGGAGCACAATAATTATATAAAAGCACAATCTGTGATCTTGATGAGAGAGAGCGATGTGCTTCTTATGTGGACTCAGATAATGAAGAGATAGTGCAGACAGGCAGAACAGGTAGCTGCTGAAACAGTGAATAGGGGAATTAATTTTTTTTAAATACATAAGCAGTCCTTATGAAAAGTATGATAAATGATAAGGAAAGGGAACAAAGAAGGTCATAAGCAGAGTATTCATAAAGACAAAATGATTACATATGTACTACTTTACCCTAAGTAAAACAAAATATTGTAAATGCTCTGTATGTAAAAAACGAAGCTAGGAACACCTGCTGAACAACCAAAATGTATTACACTCAAAGTAAGAGCTTTCGTCTAGTAACCAAGACCAGACTTCATCAGACAATTTCAATAAATTAAAACCCTAGTATTTATATACAAATGATTTAAAGCAATAAACTAATCAGCCAATGAAATTTGATATTAATACAGCATAATAGGATAGTGTAATCAAATGTCAGCAACAACCATACCCCTAAACAGTTCATTCCAGTGTAGTAAATCAATAGTAAAAGAATAAAAACAATTAATCTAAATAGAAGCACAAGTAAATAGGACTAATGAAAAAATACATGTAAATAAATGGAAAGATATTTAAAAAAATACATTTAAATGCTTTTAAAAAAATATACTTTTAAAAATACATGAAAGACAAGAACCATTTTATATAAATAATCTAAACATATAGGTTCATGAATCTGTGTACGAATAGTACAATGTTAGGAAAATTGCATTTTTTTTTAATAGCATATTTTGGAGAATATACACATTTATGTAAATATTTCTTTTATTAAAAATATATTTTTGAACTATGAACAAGTAAATGTACCTATACCGAGTAGGGACAGAATACTAAATCTAATCACCTATCGAATACTTTTAATTTCAATTTACTTACGATAGAAATCATATCGTTTAACCCTGGGGGAGAACAAGCATTTAAGAAAAGCTGCCACCAGGTTTCCTTTTTTTCCAAGTGTATTTTACATGGACCACCCCTTGCCTGACTTGTAATTTGTTGTAGCACAACAAAACTAAAACTTTCAGGGCAACGTTTAATATGTCTGTATATAGCATTTTTCTAATTTTTTTGCTTTATCTCATACATATGTTCATAAATTCGTTGGCCTAGCTTGCGTTGTGTTTTGCTAATATAAAATGTTTGGCATTGGCAACAAATAGCAGCATATACAACCCCTTGGGTGTAACAATTGTAAATCAATAGTAAAAGAATAAAAACAATTAATCTAAATAGAAGCACAAGTAAATAGGACTAATGAAAATATATATATAAATAATAAATGGAAAGATACTTTTTAAAAAAAATACTTACTTTTGATTTACTATATTGGAATGAACTGTTTAGGGGTATGGTTGTTGCTGACATTTGATTGCATTATCCTATTATGCTGTATTAATATCAACTTTCATTGGCTGATTAGTTTATTGCTTTAAATCATTTGTATGTAAGCACTAGGGTTTTAATTTATTGAAATTGTCTGATGAAGTCTGGTCACGGTTACCAGATTAAAGAGCTTACTTTGAGTGTAATAAATTTTGGTTGTTCAGCTGGTATTCCTAGCCTCGTTTGTTGGATTTGGTTTTGCTGGTTTTATCGGTGTTCCTGTTTGGTTACTAGTTTTTTTCCACTATGGCTGAGAGGAATCCAGGTGTCTCCAATGAAGATTTTAAAAAAACTGCAAGACTCTGTGCACTCTCTTACCCTTTTGGTGCAGCAACTGATCCCCAAACCATCTAATACAGGGGGTAATGTCAACACGGACCTTGAATTTAACGTAACTCCACAAGTTTTAAGGGAACAAGGTAACGAATTGAATAATGATTTACCACCTGTTTTTTTGGATGATCCCTCTTCGGAAACAGAAGTACAACAAACAAGTAGAGGTAATAATGTTAATAATGTTAACGGTCAAGGTATTTCAAACTGTATGCTTGATTCTTGGTTGCTGAGGAGCGTACCATTTGAGCAACAACCAGAGGTGACTGAATGTAACAATCTATCTAACTTTGAAAACAAATTGCTAGAGTTTAAAAAGGTACAACAAGAGAATAAGTACCTTTTGGAATGTATTAAAACTCGCCAGGTCCCTAAGGGTTTACGGACCTGGAAATTCCCTACTGGCCTTGTACAACACTCGCTTTTCCACCAAGAGTTATTGGCACTTGTCGATCGGCATGGGTGTGAGCTAATGGAATTAATGGTGAAGTACATCCAGGAACACCTTGACGGCCTTTCTGTTGAGGTACGTAACCTTGACCAGGAAATCCATAAGGGTGGATTTCATGAGACATTGATCTCAATATGAAGCAATATATAGACAAGTGGACAGTATTGTTGCCATTATTGCTAATAGCAAGACTAGAAAACTCGAGCAAGATAGGAAAGCCTATGCAGCAGGAAAGGCTTATCCTACCCCTCCTTTTGTACAGGTAAATCAAGGTTTGGACCATGGGGCCTCAGCGGCTGAGGTGATTCCCTCTGCAGGAGAGCACATCCCTTTAGACGAGCCGGGGTCAAGGAGATCGGAACGCATAAGGAACAGACGACCCCAACAATGGAATCCTTACCCACCGAGGTCTGTTTGGAATCAGCAAGGGCAGATGAATGTGTCATCTTACCAAGCAAGGAGACAACAGAGGTGACTTTTGCTTGTAGGAAACCAGTTATTGTGTCTAATGCTACCAATGACTTTAAAATATATAATTACAGCAGTATTGATTTTACAACTAAACATGCTGATTTTTTCAGCAAAGGTTATAATTTTGTTATCAGTAAAAAACATGATATAGGTGAATTAATTGCTGATTTAAAATTATATACCAGGAATTTAAATCTAAAGTATATGCACAGAAATGATGTTACTGATGATTATGTTTTCATTAACAACTTGTGTAGAATTCCAAGTACTTTTTTTTTTTTTTTCAAATATATTTTTATTGAATTTTTCAAACTTTTCAAACATACAAAGGAAAAACTGTAAGTCATTGTGGGAAGCAGTAAAGTATAGGTATATATGTAACAGTTAGTGCAAAAACTATGCATTTAGAACACAGCAGTTATCTTACAGGGAAGCTTACATCTTAGAGACCAGTATAAGCAGTAAAGACCCCCAATAACCTATTACAGTCAAAGTCTAGGGATACGAATGGAAAGTGGCTTGGAAGGAAGAATATATGACCGTCTTAAGAAGAAAGAAAAGCGGTAAGGAGGGTATAACCACAAAAAACAACTATTTACACCATGTACTTCTATTTATACCATATTTACACCATGGATGCCAGAGGATAACAAAATGATATAACAAAATATTTTGTAAAATCAAAAGTTACCGTGTGATGGTAACAATGTCTAATGGTTATAGGGCCAGAAATGATACTGATGGAGGTTTTCCTGGAATGTAGTGTTAGAGACCCACATTTTGGAAGATTATTTAGTTTGGATTAGGTCAAAAAGTCTACACCAGTAATTCTGAAAATATTCTTTTTTCTTTTTGTTATTATTGCATAACTTATGTGCAGATATATATTTGATTGCCATTGATGTAAGGTTTTCCCAAGCTATTGTTGAGGGATTGACCCCGTTCTTGGCTATAAAATATTTGAGAAGGGCACAGGCTGTAACACAGATGTGGCGATGGATACCCTTAAGAGATTTAGGAATAATATTTAAAATCATAGTTTGCCAAGAGAATGTGGTTTTTTCGTATCCCATTTTTTCCAACTGAGTTCTGAGAGAACACTAAAGTTTGTAAATATTCTTACAGCTCCAAAAGATGTGAAGGATATCTACGTGTGGGAGGGAACAGAACGGACAGGTTAGGTTTTTATTGTATCCGAATTTCAGTAAGACTGCTAGGGTATAGTAGGAGTTGTTGTTTATCATAAGCTGAGTATAAATTAGGTTTTTGAAGGGGGTTAAATTCAGGGTATTATTGATTGCTTCGCACTTAGACTCCATAGAAATTTCTCCTTGTATACCGTCCCAATATTTGGAAAATAGAAGTGAATGATTATACTTAACGCTTGACACAAGTTTATAGGTATTCAGAATCATTTTGTTCCATAGGGAAAGTGATTTAATGATAGATTGTGATACTATAATGTCTTGCTCCTTCACTCTATAGTTAGAGAATTTTTGTTTTATAAGTGAGCTAATTTGCCTTAAGATAGGATCATATTTGTTAGGAGCACCAAATAAAGCTTTGACCTCGGCAACATTTTTAGAGTTATAGAAGTGCCAAACTATGGCTTTCTTAACAATAGGGAAGTTTGTTAGATCGATCATTTTATTATTGATTTTTAAGTTAGGGTTTAGGTGAATAGGTTGGAGAATGGGAATAGTACTGTGCAAATTTAAGGAGGTCATCAACATTTGAAAGATGCAAATTTTGTTCCTTAGTGTAGGCAAGATCTTGAATTCGTAGTCACCATCAGGTGCAAGAAAAGGGACAGCATATGGATTGAGTTTTAACGAATGTATATAGTTGCACCAGATTTTGATCCAGGTTGGGTACCGAGTTTCAGCAGAGGGTCATAGCAGGCTATTTGAATTAGATGGCTAGCATTAATGATGTCGTAATATAAATTAAAATCTGGGAGACTTAAACTGCCTTTGTTCTTTGGGGTAATTAGATTCCTGTATGATATTCTAGTTGATTTAGGGAACCATAAAAACTATGAGATTATGGTTTACATTTTTCTGAAAAACATTTTTGGAACGTTTAAGAAGATGGAGTTAAGATGAAAAAGGATTCTAGGCAAAATATTAATTTTAATGACAGCAGATTTTGATAGCAAAGAAAGATTGACATTTTTCTATCTAGTTAGATCGTTATTTATCTGATCCCAGACTCTATATAGGTTTGCTTTTATTAGTTCTTGGTGAGGGTGTGTGAAATTTATTCCTAGGTATTTAATTGTATATTTGAGAGGAATGTCAGACAGGGGGAAGTAATATTCTAAATGGTTTGCAGGGTTTAATGGAAAAATAGATGATTTAGCAGGGTTTAATTTATAATTAGCAGCCTCAGCAAAAAGATTAATAGAATTTCGAATTTTATGAAGGTCGGTGTTGGGAAGCTCAGAATAGATGTTTAGGTAATCTGCAAATGCAGAATAATTATATCAGTGTTGAAGACTTTTGGGATATGGTGATAAGTCTTTTGTTTAACCCAGAGAAGGAAAGGTTCCAGATATAAATTAAAAAGATAAGGTGAGAGTGGGCAACCCTGCCTAGTGCCATTGGTAATTTTAATAGGGCGTGATAAAGTTTTATTTATATACAGGGAAGTAGAGGAGAATTCCAAGTACTTTTAATCCAGAAATGCATAGTTTGTTTAAAAATTATGAGACCGCACGAGAAAATGATTTTTGCTACTATGTAGGGAAAGTGAATAATACACCTAATCTGAGTGATTTGGAGATGGTATTATTAAGGCAATTGAGGGGGTTTAAGGACCTAAGATATATGTGTCCTGACAAAGGGGGAGGCATGGTAATTTATCAAAGTGATGATTATGCACAAAAGATGTTAGAATTGTTATACAGTCAAACTTATAGTGAAGCCTCCCTCAAAGAAATTAATATAGCCTACAAGAGGATACATTAGGAACTTTTTGACCTTGTTACGCAGGACCAAATCAATATAGATGATTATAATTATATGGCAACTGATGATCCCAAGATTCCAGCCATTTTTGGTGTTCCCAAAATTCATAAGGGACTAGTTAACCCCCCATTCCGCCCTATAGTAGACTCTGGTTGGTCTAAGACAAGTCATATTGCGAAATTTATGGACAATCGTTTGAAAGACAAAGTGTTTCAAATTCCCCATTTGTGCCGTGACTCTTGGCAATTTTTAGAAAAATGCAATGAATTGATCCCTTTTGACAATAATGGAGTCTTTATAACAATAGATGCTAAGGATCTTTTTAGTTGTATTCCACACTCTATTGGTATTGACTGGTTCTCTGATTATCTTTTTGAAGAGTTTGGCCTTGAACAAGGGTTAATTAATACCTATACACAGTTAATGGAAATTGTTCTTAATAACAATTATTTGTATTTTGAAGGCCATTATTTTAAGCAATGTGTGAGTGTAGCTATGGGGTCCGCTTGCGGACCCCTATTTGCCAGTATAGTTATGGCACAATGGGAAAAACATTTTTTATATAGTTCTCCATATTTTATACACATTTGATTGTATTTAAGATACTTGGACGATTTGTTTGTGGCATGGACTGCTCCTAAGGAGGACATACCAGCATTTATGGATGATCTTAACAGCAGTACTAATTTTTAAAAATTTACATATACAGTTCAAGAAAAAGAAATTTCATATCTGGATGTGCTTATCTCTAAGATGGGTGAAGGCAATATCAAGGCTACAATATATAGAAAGCCTACTTACTGAAATAGTATGTTACACTTTACAAGTAGCCATCCTAAACATGTCAAACATGGTATTATCAAGGGCCAACTAGTGAGAGCAGCCCGAATGAATACACTATTTGACGATTTTCTGACTGAGTGCAATAGTATGAGTAACATGTTCTTAGATAGGGGATACCCCAGCAGGTTGGTCAATTCTATCAAAACAGAGGTCATTCATAAATGGAGAATGTTTTTTTGTACCTATTTTAAATAGTACTAACATGCCAGTCCGAGCCCATGGACATCTATTTCCCAACAGGGCAAATGCTGCTAATGATAGCAGGATTTTTCATAACTGCCAGGCAGTTATAGGTCTTTCCACTGGTGACAATAGTTGTGAAACTAGGTCAAACAATCATAAGAAGGCAATGTGTCCTTTTATATGTACCTATACTGTTGACAATTGTCTGGTGCAAGATATTATCAGGAAGAACTGGGCCATCCTTATGCAGGACCAGGGGATGATTGACACATTCGGTAGGTGTCTGCAGGTAATTTTCAGAAGAGGAAGAAATTTGAAAAATGTATTAGAGTATGTTAAACCACAGGACAAGAAGGGTCAAATACTACCATGTGGAATGTGTCAACAATGTAAATACATTTTAAAAACAACTAAGACAAAAATTAGGGACAAAGAAATTAGTATTAAGGGGAAATGCAATTGTTACACCCAAGGGGTTGTATATGCTGCTATTTTATGTCAATACCAAGCATTTTATATTGGTAAAACACAATGCAAGCTAGGCCAATGAGTTTATGAGCATATGTATGAGATAAAGCAAAAAAATGCGAAAAATGCTATATTCAGACATATTAAAAGTTGCCCTGAACATAGTTTTAATTTTTTTGTGCTACAACAAATTACAAGTCAGGCAAGGGGTGGTCCATGGAAAATACACTTGGAAAAAAAGGAAACCTGGTGGCAGCTTTTCTTAAATGCTTGTTCTCCCCCACGGTTAAACAATATGATTTCTATTGTAAGTAAATTGAAATTAAAAGTATTCAAAATGCGATTAGATTTAGTATTCTGTCCCTACTCGGTATAGGTACATTTACTTGTTCATAGTTCAAAAATATGTTTTTAATAAAAGAAATATTTACATAAATGTGTATATTCTCCAAAATATGCTATTTAGAAAAAAATTCAATTTTCCTAACATTGTACTATTCATACACAGATTCATGAACCTACATGTTTAGATTATTTATATAAAACGGTTCTTGTCTTTCATGTATTTTTTAAAAGTATATTTTTTTAAAAGTATTTAAAAGTATTTTATTAAAAAGTATTTTTCCATTTATTATTTATATGTATTTTGTTCATTAGTCCTATTTACTTGTGCTTCTATTTAGATTAATTGTTTTTATTCTTTTACTATTGATTTACTACACTGGAATGAACTGTTTAGGGGTATGGTTGTTGCTGACATTTGATTGCATTATCCTATTATGCTGTATTAATATCAAATTTCATTGGCTGATTAGTTTATTGCTTTAAATCATTTGTATATAAATACTAGGGTTTTAATTTATTGAAATTGTCTGATGTCTGGACACGGTTACCAGACGAAAGCGCTTACTTTGAGCATAATAAATTTTGGTTGTTCAGCTGGTGTTCCTAGCCTCGTTTGTTGGATTTGGTTTTGCTGGTTTTATCGGTGTTCCTGTTTAAATACGCTGTATGTACCTTCTTATTAACACTTATTTCTAAAGTGCAATGCTGACCCATATTATCCTTCACTTAGTATTTATTGTTGTTGCTGATTGATGTTGGATTTTACTGTATAATTCTCTTGGACCTATGTTTTTAAATTTTTTGTAGTGTACAAATTCTTTCCCGGATAGCGCCTGCAAATGGGCTAATTGGACAAGTGCTCTATGTCAGTCAAATGATAAATAAAATAACATTAAATAAAATGATAAACATATTTAAATAAGTTTATTAATGATTTGCATGTAGTATAAAGTAAATGTAGAAGTGTAGACGTTAGTCTTACTGTAGCAGACAGAATTTAAGGTTATCATGTCTAAGTGTCATTACTGGAATTTCCTATTCTCATTTAAATGGGGCCTAGAATCCTCCCACAAAAAAAAAAAGAGAAAGTCTTCAAAAATAAATTAGTTTACAAAAATTTAAGCTACATCTCATGTCATATCAGAATCACAACTGTAATTTGCTATTACTTCACTCCCCACGCAATACCACACTGCCATCCCCTTTCAAGCATGCAGGTTTAGGCCCAGATGATGACTAGTTCAACAGCCTAATTTAACACTATCAAGATCTGTTTTAATTATCCTCTGTTCCCCTCTCCTTTTCTCTACCTTACATCCCAATCTTCCTGTCATTCCTTTCTGTCTTTTCAATCGTTTCCTTACTCCCCTCTCACCTTATCCCCTCCACTCCTATCAACCATATCATCTCCTTTTCTTAAGTTTTATTCTGCACCATTTAAGCTGCACTTGAAATCCCCACATTCTGTTATAAAGGCTTCTTTCTATCTAGCTCTAACATTTGTTTTTCCTGCATGTGTTCTATATGCATTTTTATAGTCAATATAGTATATAGTATATGCACATATTTTACCTTATTTCTGAACCTATTTCATCTCTCAAAGTTCTCCTGGACTCGTTTGCTCACTATCTTGTAAATATTCTGCCTATTTTAGCATTTGTGGCTCTTCTTTACTGTAGAATCCCATGTTACTTTTATTCTTTATACTGAATGAAATACCTTATTGAGTTTTTGTTACTCAGTCTCAGACCTCTCAGCTGTACCTGTATCGGATGTATGTACCTGTATTCAGGGTTGATTTACCCCTCCTCATGATGTACCTATTTTTCTAGCTACATTACTATTTCTGAACTTGATTTACTCCTTCACATGATTTTGTGACTCCCCACCTCAGCATCACATGTGATTTTGAAACTCTTTAATACAAAGGAAACCAGACTACAAGACTATCATACTGGTAGCACTGACAATTTAAAGAAAGACTACCTGTGTTACATCTCCCTTTTTTAAGAAGCAAAAATAAATTCATTTTTAGGAGGATTTTTGCTGTGGCATTCATTGAAATCTGCAGATTATACACTGCATATTTGATAATATGGTTTAATTCTTGTATCATATTGACACTGTCAGTTTTCTAAAATTGTTTTTTGGAGTAGGATCCCACAATCCCATTGGAAATGGAAAGAGTTATATGCTATTTAATATTCAAATTTTACATTTTACACTAATTAGACACCCATATTTTTGACTGGATGTAGATACATGAGTTTTTGTACTTATTTTCACTGTCTGCACATTAAAAACTATGCCCAGCCTTCACTTAAAAATTAGTTTGATCTTGTCAAACTCTTCAAGCTGACAAACATAAATATGATTATAATACTAAAAAATAATGTCTAGGAGTCAAAATGCTTCCCAGTTACTTTTTGCTCCATTGCTTTCTGACTATTGAGAGACTATCAGGTCCTGTCTTGGCCTGTTGGCCCACTCCTTCCCCAACCATGGGGGAGAGAGATGCTAAATATTGCCCTAACCCTACATTGCATGCCAGTGACATGCCCAGCCTTACCTTCCCTGAAGGCATTACTTCTGTGGCGCTTCCAGTCTCCACTGAGGATTCAACAAGGGGAACATGCACTCTGGGCATGTGGTCCCACACTCTCTTTCTCCTCCTTGAGGAAGGGTGAGCTGGCAAAGCTGTGCTACTCCTCTCCTCCCCATATACCAGTTCCAGAAGCTACCCAAGTTGTTCATTTAACTCAGGTTGCCTGGTCATAATAAGAGGTTTATCCCTCGTCCCTTTGGAGTTGACTATTATAGCAGTATTGTGCATTAGCATCAGAGGAAGTCTTTAGTAATATCTACTCACAAATATCATGTTATGGTAATAATATGTGCAGAAGCTCTGTTGTATTGAATGTGAAACCACACAAATATCATGTTATGGTAATAATATGTGCAGAAGCTCTGTTGTATTGAATGTGAAACCACTCAAAGACTGACCTGTCCTCAAGAAAGAAACAATGGAAAGAAGGAAGGCAGAATGAAGGAATTGCTGTAGATGCTTATCATTTTAGGGTTTAAATGTTCTGTGAGATACTTTTAGTGGCCTGTTCCCCCAGCTATAGAACATTGGGCCGTTACTTCTGAGAATAGTCCAGTTTAACAATGCCATTTTTACAAATGAATAATCCAGTCACTTACTCACTGACCGATTCCTGAACTTTAGCTTCATTGTAATTATTCTGTTAAGAAATGTAAAAATAAATAAGTAAATTAAATAAATTATTTTAAGTAGCCAGTTGATATTGCTACACTAGATCAAGGTCCACTTGTTCTGTATAAAAAATCCAGCCAAGGATATTAGAAGTTCAGGGTCACTGGACACAAGATCATTAGGTAACACCACTGGAGGAGACATATCGCTACTAAGTTCAAGGTCAGGAAGATATGAGTCAGGACCTTGACACAGAAAGATAAAGTCCTAACTTACAGTCCTGGGTTTGAGTAGTGGTTCGGGCTTTTGATGTGCTGGCAGGGAGGGGTGGGTGTATCCATTCCAGGGGGTGGAGCATGTTCATGTAGTTGTGTCCTGAAGGGAGACATGTTCCACACTGGGGAGAAGTCCTTGGACATACCAAGGTAAAGGGGGGAAGTGTATGGTACAAAAAAAGCAAAACAATCCTAGCAGATAACATGATGGGAAGCTGGAAAGCCCTGATTTCCTCATTGGGTTCAACCCTGATTGAAATTTAAGGGAACAGGAGGGGTTTGTAGACCAAGTGAAAAAGGAAGGGCATCAGGGTTCCCTGTGTGTATCAGATTTCTCAAACTACAGCATATTACCATGTATGAAAAGTAGCCACATTTATCTTCATACAGAAAGCAATACAGCACATAAGTAAATTGAGCATCTTTCTATTACATGTTCTATAGCCTTTTATTGCTTAAACTACTTCCACCCAGTCCTCTATACTCAACATGCTTTGCTAGTCTTTTGCTAGTTTACCCTTCTGAGTGGAACCATCCT
>NC_056738.1:340964641-340974641 GCF_019279795.1 Protopterus annectens | reverse complement strand
CTAGCCTAAGCAGGGAAGTCATCTTATTATTATTATGAGTTATTCTCCTCATGTTTCAAAACTTTCACTACATTTGGGTCTTGTGAGGTCAGCAGATATGTGTGGAGTCCCATGACTGCAGATCTATGCATGTAATAAATTTCAAGGAGGCCCATCCTCCTTGGATGGATAGATAAATAGATAGATAGATAGATAGATAGATAGATAGATAGATAGATGGATCGATAGGTAGACATATAAGCAATTGATGCAATAATATGGTCTTGAAGGCAAGTCATCTGGTACAGCATTTATTTTTCCTGCTTTATTTGAAAAGGATTGCCATTATTTTTTATGCAGTTTAATGCCTTGTGCAGAAGAGAATATATATTTTTCAAGTAAGTGTTTTTTTTTCTTTCTGCAGTATAATCTGGATCAGAATGATTGGATTAAGTTTTTTTATAATAACACTTCAGTAGAAGCATTACAAACATGTAGTGATTTTTTTTTTCCTTCTAAAATTAAGTCATTTTTTACAGGACATTATAAAGAGAAAACAGTGTTATCACACAAACATTGGGGAAGTTGGAAGCCTTGTACCAGAACTTCTCCTATTGCTGACAGGCCGAGCTAAATTATCACCAGAAAGGCACCAGAAATAAATGTTGTAATACAGGCTTAAATTACATGACATCTGTTTATATTTTTGGCTATAAAGTATAACATCTTAAATGGCTATATTTTTCCTCGTCCTGGCTGGCTGCATTTTTGACTTTACTGTGATGATGACCAACATAAAGTTAGCAAAAGAGAAGTGAGCAATTTGAAGATTGTCTACCAGATGTGCCCACACTAGTGCTTTTTCTGTGCTCTAACTAGTAGTGGCCCAACTAGACAGCAACTGCGTTGCTCTCCTGCATTTTATGTGCAAAGAACAAAACTCTACATCTATATCTACAGACAGTACCTCTCAACTTATTTGCTCAAAAATCAGGGACAAATCCAAAATAATGGAGGATAACAGTGTAACATCTGGGAAATGTTTTAAATATCATTCAAATTACTTAAAGAGTTAACAGAACAACAAGTTTCGCATCAACGTTCATCAGCCTGAATTTTCTGTTGAAAGGAGGCATGAAACTGCCATTACTGACTGAAGGTACAGGCTAAACATATGTGGCAAAATCAGAGATGTTATGCAAAATCATGGACAGTTGAGAAATATTCTTGCGGGAGCTGTCAGAAGATACTCTTATGTGAATGTTTCTGTTTGTATTATTGTGTTCATGATTATTCTTGTTTCACTGCTGTTTTATTGCAGTGTTAGTTGCACAAGTTGTAAAGACTTCTAGATTACGGCAGAATGCAAACCCTGGCTGAAATTTATAGAGGTGTATAGTACATCTGAACAATGCTACATCCAAGGGTTGTGTGATGTGTACAGATGCTAATTATGAGTGAAACAGGTAAGGGATAGCACTTACATAGCAAGCATAAAGGCACATAACAAAGTAGATGGGCAATTTTAACAGGTTGTGCAGTGACATAACAAGATACTAGATGAGAAGTGCTGCTGTAGTACACTTGAACACCATTCACAGTACAATTCAACTGTACATGAGACAGTACACGTCAGTGTGTAATGCTGAAGCCACTAATACTAGGCCTCTATACAGAGCCATACACAGGGTAGTATAGTACGTACAACACAGTGCTGTATATAACCAGCAATGAGGGTGTGCACACACTAAAGTGCTAAATGTGTTTAGCATATATATGGGGATAAAGGGGAATAGATAGGAAACTAGAAAAAGGAAGCACATCAAGGAGAGAGGGAAAACTCAAGGATGAGCAATAAAGGAAAAGACTGTAGAGAAAGAGGGGTGTTTTGTGTGGGATAGATCCCAATTTCATAATGAAGAGAGAAGGGTAACCAGGAAAGGTAAGGAGAGATGTCCTTGTGTGAAAAAGGGAAGAAGGTTATGTGGCCAATGCAGACATGCAAACACGGAACACAGACCAACAGGTGAACATACAAAAGGGTGGAGATGATGGTGGATGGACACAGACAGAGGGTATTTAATTGGTGATGGGGAGTGCTACACAGCAAATAATAGATGAACAATGGCACTGAAGGATTGTAACACCAGGATGAGGACAGAGTGGGCTTCTAGAATAGCTGGCTGCCAACTTGTCCAGAGGGCAAAAACCCCAGACATCATGCACCCAGGTGGTCAACATCATGGAATGGTTGCTCCTCTTGTGGCATGATGGCTGGAGCCTGCCAGCTGGATAAGGCATCAAGCTATGCCAGAATGTACCTCATGTTGTTCATGTGGATACCAGAATGTACCGCATGTTGTTCATGTGGGTGCCGGAATGTAGCACATGGTGTTCATGTGGGTGCCAGAATGTACCGTATGTTGTTCATGTGGATGCCAGAATGTACCACATCTTTTGTATGTGGGTGCCAGAATGTACCGCATGTTGCTCATGTGGATACCAGAATGTACCACATGTTCATGTGGATGCCAGAATGTGCTTATATGTTGTTCATGTGGGTGCCAGAATGTACTGCATGTTGTTCATGTGGGTGCCAGAATGTACTGCATGTTGTTCATGTGGGTGCCAGAATGTATCTCATGTTGTTCATATGGGTGTCAGAATATATCGCATGTTGTTCAGTGGGTGCCAGAATGTATCGCATGTTGTTCATGTGGGTACCAGAATGTACTGCATGTTGTTCTTGTGGGTGCCAGAATGTACTGCATGTTGTTCATGTGGGTGCCAGAATGTACCGCATGTTCATGTGGTTGCCAGAATGTACCGCATGTTCATGTGGTTGCCAGAATGTACTGCATGTTGTTCATGTGGGTGCCAGCATGTGCTATATGCTATCCACTGTGCTGCCCTCATAGTCTCAGTGAAATATCCGTAAGTACTAAAGGATTTAAATAAAACAACCAATTTTTTGGAATTTAAAATCAGTGGCTTTGGTGAAAGTATTTCTTTTCTAGATGTATATTTAAGTATTGATAAAGAAAATAATACATTTATCAGCAAAGCTTACAGGAAAGAAGTGTTTGCTAATCAGTATCTACATAGGGACAGTTTAAACCCTGAACACGTGAAAAAGGGTGTTATTAAAGGACAAGTTATTAGATTAAGCAGATTAACTACAGATGATGAAACGTTCACCAAAGAGACAGCATTTCTTAGGTCATTGTTTTTACAGAGAGGATATGACATGAATTGGTTGAAAAAAATAGAACAAGAAGTTTCAGCATTGAGGCAAGGTGTAGCTAAGCCTATTTTAAAGTCTGGAGATATATTAGTGAGTGTAGTCTTGAAAAAGAATGTTTCAGAACAGAAAGATTATAACATAGCATTCCCTTTGCACATTGTAAATGAAATGTGGTGTATAAAAGAAATAATAGTTAACAATTGGAAGGTATTGTTAGGTAATAAAGAACCAACAGCTAAAATAGGTAAAAGACCACAATTTACTTATAACAAGATGTTAAATATAAAATCCATGGTAGAGTCTGACAACAGGAAAACCAATATGACAACTAGAGTAGTCAGTACAAAAAAAGGAACTTATGCTTGTAAAAATTGCAAGCAGTGTAGGTATATTAGTAACAGTTCTTTTGTTACTTTAAAACATATCAGTTATACTATATGGGCTAAAGATTATTATAACTGTAATACAGAATACATTGTCTACATAGCCTGTTGTGCATCATGTGACCATTATTATATTGGGAAAACTATTAGGACACTAAAACGTAGAATTTACGAACATAATTTGGCCATTAAAAATAAAGATAAAATTAATTATTTGGCCAAGCATGCTCTCATTTGCAATAATTTCAAGAAATTTGAGTTTTCTGTAGTTGAGAAGGTTAATGAAGTTGTTTTTTGGGATGATTTAAATAATGTATTGGAATGTAAAGAAACGCTATGGCAGTTATTTTTAGGGGCTGATAGATATCCAGGACTCAACGAGTCCATAAATTTGAAATGTTTTTTACTGAACAAATAGTTACGTATAGTTTATTTTATTTACAATAATTTAATAGTCTATATTTTACAATAGGCATTTTATATATACAAATTTGATGTGTGTTTGATATCATTTCCTGCTATTTTGATATAAATGGAAGAGTGATTGAGTGGAACTGTTTTTCTGAGGAAGTTCACGCAATAAACAAGTGAATGAAAGCGCTAAAAAATCGATTTGGTTGCTTTTTGGTCTTTGCATTTACTTGGACACGAATTTTACAAGTTTGGAGTTTTTTTCGTTTAGTGTTGAAAGTTACTAAAGACAAAAGATTCATATATAACACTTGCAGTGTAAGCGAATATGGTTGTGTCTTCAGTACGTGCAACATCTGAGGGAAGCAGGGAAGGAAATAGGTAGATCCAAAGCGAAAAAAAAAAGATATTCTCAAAATGGTGAAAGTGATGACAACACATCGAGTATATTAAAGAATGCTGTTTCTCAAGTTGTAGAACCGTCACACTTTATAAATATACAGTAGCTATAGAGAAGAAGGAAACAGGCTGGGAAATTCAATCTAAAAAATGTAATTTATAATATAAACGCAGTTATACAAACAGAAGCTCTTATTGTTCAGCGGTTACTCCCCAAAAGACTAATAAGAATTTACAAAATGTAATACTATCAAAATCATGACGTATGAGAGGAATTATAAAACAAAATGGACACAAGATGCATATTACATTCAATCACTCTTTATATTTACTGCCATTTACAGAGAAAAATAAAATAACCATTGTAAAGAAGAGATAGCTCATTAAAACAACACACACAAAATCATTTCAGATGTGAATACAAAAATATTTCAAGATATTAATTATATAGTCAGAAAATAAATGCAATAACTGAGCCTAATCCTAATGAAGCCTCAGGATAGATGACATATTTGCAATAATTAATAGTTAGCAAACCATTGAAACTTTAAGTCATCTGCAAACAAGACAAATAAGGAATAGCAAAATAATAAGCCTAACAGATTTAATCAAAAATATTTTATTAACATTATATGCTAAAAGAAATTTCAACCTTAACTGTAATTTCCTTCTTAAGATTAATAGCAACAAAGCTACCTCAGTTTTTCATTTAATTTTAGGTGTACTTATTTAATGATTTTTCCAATGTGCATAAAATAGGTTGATATGCAGTAAAGCGAATACAAACTGCTAATTGCACTGAAAAGGCAGTATTTGCCATAGCATTATATCAATAGCTTATATTATATTATATGATCATTCAGTGAAGGAAAGATTTATAAAATAAGAAGACAAAAAAAACATTGGGGAAATATCTATTTTTGTAGATTTGTTATTACGTTAATTATACTTTACCATGTAGGTAAGTTTGTTGGTCCATGGACTCTTTTCAACCACATCCTTGGTCACAAGGGCAAAAATAAATTACCACACAGAAGAGTCATAAGATCATAGGATCATAGGAAGTTACTAGAAAGATCATAGGAAGTTACTAGGGAGATCATAGGAAGTTAATAGGCTAATGGCCTTACATGCCTAGCCAAGTTCTACCCTTATTTCCATGATTAGCAACAATTGCCCCTGCCCAAGAGGGCCACAGGTGGATCCCTCAGGGGGATTTATGGTTACCTATCCAATCGTCCAGATTGCGTTTGAAGATGGCCAGTGAGGTGCTCTGTTCGGCATGAAGTGAGAGTCTGTTCCAAAGGTGTGGTAACCTCTGGAGGCAAATCTGTCCCTCGAGCAGGTTCTATTAATGTCACATGCCAGGTTAAGGTCTTTTGCTAGTGTAACCCATGTACCATTTGACTTGTGAATATGCAGCATTTCCAATAATGCAGGGTCAGAGACTGACATATGCAAGGCAGAGATGAAACAGAATAAAGTGACAGTGATTTCAGACAATCCACGTAGGACAGATGCTGAAGACCTTGAATTTTCCTTGGGAGGAACGTTTGTGATCTTTCCAATTGCTGCAGGTGCTTGGAAAGGTACAACACCAAAAGGGGTGTTGTACTCGATTATTGACTTGATGAGGGAAAAGTACAGGGAGGTTATAACTTCTTTTTTTCTGGAAGCAATGCCCATCCTTATGAGATGAGCAATATAGAATGCCATTCTTGCCACTGTGGAGACCTGGTGGTCAAAGGTAAGGTTGATGTCAACCTGTGTGCCTAGGTCTCTCACCACTGAGTGCATACTTAGGGTGTTGCTATTGATGTGGTAGTTAGCAGGAACATTGTTCTTACTGAAAGGGGTGATAATACATTTTTTGCATTGAGTTTCAGGCCATGACTTTGGCACCAGTCATTTGTTTGTGTAAGACCCTCTTGTAGGATGTTGACATAATTTGGAGATTCTATGACTGCTCTCAGTTTGCAGTCATCAGTAAACTTTGCCAGCCACAGACCTTTAGTTTTTGCTTGGTACTTTGGGGAAATACATTCCAAACAGTAGAGGCCCCAGGACTGACCCTGTGGAACACCACTCGTTACAGGTCTGCTGTTGGAGGTGGATTGCCATATTTTGACTATATGTGTTCAATCAGTAAACCAGTTAGTGACCCATCTAATGATATAAGAGTTGATACCCACCTAGGTGAGTTTGGCATTGATGCCTAAGTGGGGGATAGTGTCAAATGCCTTGACACAAGCATCCTACAAAAGGGCCTAATAGAAACAGACAACTGGTACCAGAGCCATGGCCTCAAGCTAAACGTCAAAAAGTGTATAGTTATCCCCTTTGGCAAAAACAAAGTGCCCACAAATTACCACATAGGTGATAATCCATTACAAAGAAGTAATTAGGGACCTGGGGACCCAAGTTGATAGCAATCTCTCTTTTGACAACCACGTGGCCAAAGTGGTTGGAAAAACATTTTATATAGCCCACCTAATCATGAAGGGATTCGCATCTAGATCAGGGGAGGTCATCGTGCCTCTTTACTCATCCCTCATCAGGCCCATAATTGAGTACAATGCCTCTTTTGGGATGTACCTTACCAGACACCTGCAGCAACTGAATAGACCCCAAAAGTACCTCACCAAGAGGATCAAAGGGCTCAAACAGATGCCATATGCTGCCCGGTTAAAGAAACTCCAGCTCTACTCAGTGGCATCTGTGCCTGACATATAAAGCCATGTCCAACCTGGAATTAATGGACTTAATGGACATGCTGCACCTCAGAAAATCCAAATCCCATCGAGCTACGTGCTCTAGAGACTTGAACCTCAGCACTGAAATAAATAGGACATGCTGGAGGGACAGATTCATAACCCAGAGGCTCTCTTCACTCTGGAATAAAATCCCAGTCCAGGTTAGGCAGAGTCCCTCATTGACTCTCTTCAAGAGGAATCTTGATGAGTGGATGGGAGATCGTAGGTTTACCCCAGGTATCACTTCTGTGTCACTGTTAGACAGAGGCACAGTATACTAACCTCGAAAAAGGGCATAGCAAAATTAATTTAAAATGGGTGGTGAAAGCCAAACACACTCTGGCTAGGCTTATAAATGCCCTAGGGCAGATAGCCTAGTATGAACCTATGAACCTATTGACTAAGTCTAGGTAGGCTGTATGCACAGATTTCCCTTCATCCAGGGCTTGGTGACTGTTTCAAAGAAGTCCACCAGGTTTAACAGGCATGATCTCCCTTTGACAAATCCAAACTGAGTAGGGTCAAGTGTTTAGAGATTACCTATATCTTTGTTGATAAGGTCCATGATAATTTGCTTTATGGCCTTGCAGATAAGGCTAGTAAGGCTAATAGGTCTATAGTTCTGGGGTCAGTGGAAGCACCACCTTTGTGCAAGGGAATAATGGTGGCTGTTTTCTATTCGGCTAGGATGAAGCCAGTGCGACTATGATTGAAAAGAGAACCCAATGGTGTTGCTAATTCTTGTTGGAGCCCATGTAGGACACAGCCTGGGATGTTATCAGGTCCCATAGGAAACCAGCCCAATTAAAAAAAGCAAGGATAATTTTCAGCCCAGCACTTGAAAAACTAAATTGTGAGTCTAACAAGAACAGCAAATTTCCTGAAACTCATTGTTCAACTCCAGATTTAGAGTGAATTACTTTACAGTTACAACATTCAGAAGATTGTTATATTCCCAAAATAATGACAAGCACTCATCTGGAAATATAATAACTTTTTACATTAAATATCATATTGAATTCTGACAGTATATTATCAGACACATGATTTCAGTATTTCAAATGTGACTTCACCCTACACTGAACATAAATTAGCAATTATAAAGATGACCAACTTCCCAAAATCTTGCATGTAATGTAAATCCTTACTCTATTGCCTGCAAGAAAGCATACTAAAGAGCTACAATTTGATGGCACCTAGCTAAACCAAGTATCACAATAAACCATGACATCAGACATCTAAGAAACAGAAAAATAGGTTTCTGCAGACTTAGAAACATATTTTGCAGCTTACATAGTTAAGATGATATTCGTCTGGCTATCTCCATCATATAAATCTACTTGGAAATCCACAATCAATTGTATCAAATACATTTGGAATGTAAATATAAATGAAAAAAAAAAGAATACAGTTTCTCATATCCTTCCTATAAAATTAATATAAACCCCCTATTCAGAAAAATAAATAGGGTTCCTATTACCTGATCGAACGTTTAGGTTAGTGAATAGCTAAATGTTGATCTGGTAATAGTGAAAGCAAAAAAAACAAGAACAGCTGATTTAACGCAAGGAAAGAATTCCCTTGGCTGTTATGTGGATTTTGCCCCTTTCCACACTGTAGAGCGATCTCGGAGTTGGTATATTTAGTTGGGGAAGTGTGGAGGGCATAGCCCCCCTACATCGGGGGGTGTGGTGGTTTAATTTTTATTTTTTGGGGCCAAGGGAATTCATTCCCTATGTTAAATCGGCTATTTGCTGTTTTAATTTTTTGATGTTACCAGAACGACGTTTAGGTATTCGCCAACCTAAAAGTTTGATCAGGTAATATAGATGCAATAAAACTAATACTAAAACCATCATCATTACGAAATTGGATAGTTGTAATTTTACTAGTTCAAAATATAATAGGATTTATTCGCACACTGCAATCTAGTATAAGCCAAAAAAAGAAAGGAAGCTAGACTTCATTTATGAGAGAATTATTTAAACCATAGCAAGGTACTTCCTATTGCATTCTTGCAGTGAAATTATGAATGAAACCGTGACCAGTGGTTACAAATGCAGTTGCTAAGCATTTGTTAATAATAAAACACTAATAAATGCAAGAAATTCAGATATAATTTCCTGAATTAAATCCAATAAGTTCTGTTGTTCTATTTTATATCCTATATATTAAACATTAGTTCCACAAATAAACAACATAATTCCCAAATAACTAATTGCATTACAGAGTAAAACAGGAATAAACATTGATAATATTAATGGACCCTTATCAACATAACTCTTCTTTCTAGAAAGTATTCCTATAGAAATGCCTTAGTAGAATACTCACAACCTCATATAGCATAGATTAATTTTTTTCTAAAATGGAATACAACAAGCTGCAGCTGTACTTAACAAGCTGGGAATATACCTTCTTTAGTTGCACAAATAGTCTGATTCAAAGAAACATTTTGGGTAGATACTGGGCAGGTAACCTAAAGCTCACTAAATGCATAGTATTATTTAATGTAACTATTATTCTGCAAATAACTAAAAGAGCAATGACATAATATTATTCTTAAAATAGCTACATATAATCATAAGAAAATGGAAATATTAAGAGATGAAACATGGTTATAACTAGTGCAGAATATCCATTTATCTAGCTTGTTATCAATATACATATAATATGTATATCTAGCTCTCTATGTACAGAGTGATTGACATAAATTTATAGATAATTTGTGTATGTATGTGTGTATGCATCTGTGTATACACACACACACACACACACACACAAACATATATATATAGATATATATATATATATATATATATATATATATATAT